>NC_044305.1:52650237-52950622 GCF_007474595.2 Lynx canadensis | reverse complement strand
TAGACCAAGCTCCTTTGGCTGTTTGGGGCCCAGATTTAGCCTTATTGCCTGTCGCTAACCTGTAACATTGGGCTCACCTGTAGCTACTCCTCGAGTTGTGCGCTTGCATGTCCATGTGAGACCCTGTCACTGGCCTCCACTGCTGTGCACATGCCCCTGGGGAGACTGCGCAGACACAGGAGAGCATGCTGACAGTTGTAGCCGCCACAGCAGTGTGTGGGCCTGGATCCGACCCTATCTCCTGTCACTAGCTTGCACCACTGAGTTCATCTTGAGCTGCTCCCTCCAGCTGTGTACCTGCATGCCCCTGACTTGTCTCCCAACACCATCCAGGGCTTCTGTACACACATGGCAAGAACTAGCAGCCACGGTATTGCAAACTGATGGCCAAGGGCCTCACAACTGCCAGTGTGCCTCCAGTTCATTCCTACACTGGCTGCTTGCTCTGGTCTCCACCACTCTATGTATGTGTGAAACCAGCCTCTGCCATTATAAGAGCACTTACAGCTGTTCTTTCTAGCCCAGTGTGCGCATATCACTAGCTCCAGTCACTACCACTATCTGCCTTGGTCCCTGACCACTAAAGCCTGGAGGTGCTGCTGAGGATACCACCAACCTTTTGTGGCCTCCATGGATCTGCTGCAGTGTTCTTCAAGGACCATGCAGTTGCTGATGCTGTGGATTCCGGTGGCCTGAGCCAACAAGTCACCATGCTCTCTGGACCTGGAGCAGCCATATATCACTGCACTTGATGATGAACACCACTGGACACAGAGTCATGGTGTGCTCTGGCCTGCCCCCAACCTCAGGGGCAGGTCTGTCCTAAGTCAGTCAGTAAAGTCTGAAAGAGGCAATTCCCTCTTCCAATGTGCAGACAACTTAGCAGAATTACAAGGATCAATGAGAATCAAGAAAATAGGATTCTATCCTAGGGACATAGGAAGCTTCCAGTACTTAATCCCAAAGAAATAGAGATACAGCAATGGCCACACAAAAAAATTTATATTTTCCAAAAAAAATTTCCCCCCAAATTAAGATTCTCAAAGATATATATATAAGAGATTGGATAAAATTCAATGGAATCATGGGACACCCAGCTGGCTCAGTCAGTGAAGCATGTGACTCTTAATCTCAGAGTTGGGAGTTCAAGCCCCCAGTGGGTGTGGAGATTACCTAAAAATAAAAATAATTAAAAAATAATGGAATCAGGAAAACTATAAGAGAACAAAATTAGAAGCTTGAAAAGGATGGAAATATAAAAAATAACTGAACAGGAATTTAGGAGCAGTGGAATACAATGACTGAAGGATGCAACAGAACTTCAACAACCAACTAGATTGAGGAGAAGAAAGAACCAGTGAGCCCGAAGATAGATTACTTAAAATTATTCAGTCATAAAAGCAAAAAGAAAAGATACAAAGGGATGAAGAAAGCTTACAGGACTTCAGGTGTACTATTAACCTACACATCACTGGAGTCCTAGAAGGAGAAGTGTAGAAAATTTATTTTAAAAAATAATGGCTGAGAACTTCCCAAATCTAGAAAGGGATGAGACATTCAAGTTCACAAAGCTAATAGTTACCCCAAAATGTCAAACTGAAACAATATTCGACAAGACACATTATATAATAAAGCTGTCTAAAATCAAAAATGAAGAGAGAATCTTAGAAACACTAAGAGAAAAAAATTATCTCATACAAGGAAACCTCGATGAGGTCAGCATATTTCTCAGCAAAAACCTCCCAGACCAGGAGAGAATGGGTGCTATATACAATGTACTGAAGGGAAAAGCTGTCAGCCAAGAGCACTTTCTCCAGCAAAACTGTACTTCAGAAGTAACAGTAAGGTAAAGACTTCACCTCACAAAGAAAAACTGAGGGAACTTAGCCCCACTAGACCTGCCTTAAGAAAAGCTAAAAAGAATTATTCAAATTGAAATAAAAGATGCTACTATAGCTTTAAAACATGAAAGTATACAACACAGTGGTAAAAGTATATAGTGTATTGTCAGATTCAGAACACTCTAATACTGTAATGTGGTAGTGTGTTAAGCACTTAACTCTAGTATAAGGGTTAAAAGACAACAAGTCCCCCATGGACTTGAACTTCACTTTGGAGCATATACAGAACACTGTATTCGACAGCTACAGGATATACATTCTTCCAAATCACACATGGAACATTCTCCAAGATAGGTCATATATTAGAGCACAAAACATATATATCCTTTCATGATTAGAACTTTCAACAAATACAACCCAATTTTTAAAAGGTTGAAATCACTCTCAAAAATAAATAAACATTAAAAAAATTAAGGGCACCTGGGTGACTCAGTCAGTTAAGCACTCGATTTCAGCTCAAGTCATGATTTCACACTTTGTGTATTTGAACCCCATGTCGGCTCTGAGCTGACAGCTCAGAGCCTGGAGCCTGCTTCAGATCTTTGTCTCTTTCTCTCTGTCTGCCCTTCTTCCACTCATTCTCTCTCTCTCTCTCTCTCTCTCTGTCTCTTTCTCTCTCTCTCTCTCTCAAAAAATAAATAAGCATTAAAAAATAATTAAAAAAAGATTGAAATCATACCAAGTATCTTTCCTGACCACAGTGGTATGAAACTAGAAATCAGTAACAGGAGGAAAACTGGAATATTAACAAATATGTGAAAATTCAACAACATATTCCTGAACAACCAATGGGCCAACAATAAAACCAAGAGGAAAAATAAAGTATCTTGAAACAAATGGAAACACAACATACTAAAACTTTGGAGATGTTACAAAAGCAGTGCTAAGAAGGAAGTTTTTAGTAATAAATTCCTATATTAAAAATAAGGAAGTTCTCAAATAAACAACCTCACCTATACCCCAAAGAAAGAGAAAAACAAGAAAAACCAGCCCAAAATTAGTAGAAGGAAGGAGATAACAATTATCTGTGCACATAAATGAAATAAAGAATAGATAACAAGGAGAAAAGATTAATAGTATGGAGGTTCCTCAAAAAATTAAAAATAGAACTACCCTACAACCCAGCGATTGTAATACTAGATATTTGTCCAAAGAATACCAAAATGCTGATTTGAAGGGGAACATGCATCCCAATGTTATAGCAGTGTTATCAAAAATAGCCAAATTATGGAAGAGTCTGAATGTCTATCGACTGATGAATGGACAAAGATGTGGTATATATATGTATACACACACACACACACACACACACACACAATGGAATACTACTCAGCAATCAAAAAGAACAAAGTCTTGCCATTTGAAACAATGTGGATGGAACTGGAATGTATTATGCTAAGTTGAATAAGTCAGTCAGAGAAAGAAAAATATTAAATGATTTCATTCATATGTGGAATTTAAAAAACATAACAGGTGAACATGGGGGAAGGGAAGGAAAATAAGGTAAAAACAGAGAGGGAGGCAAACTGTAAGAGACTTTTAAATACAGAGAACAAATTGAGGGTTGATTGAGGGGTTTTGGGTGTGGGGATGGGCTAAATGGTCAAGGGGCATGAAGGAGAGCACTTGTTGGGATGAGCACTGGGCATCATATGTAAGAGATGAACTACTGGGTTCTATCCTGAAATGAATAGTACACTGTATGTTAACTAACTTGGGTTTAAATAAATAAATTTAAAATTAAAAAGAAAAGATTAACAAAGATAAAGTGGGCTTTTTTGAAAAGAAACAAAGTTGGAAAACCTTTGGGTATAGTACAAGAAAAAAAAAGAGGACAAAAAATCTGAAATAAGTGAGGAGACATAACAGCTGATACCATAGAAATGCAAAAATTCATAAAAGAATACTAAAGCAATTATATACCAACAAATTAGATAATCTTGAAAAAGCTGATAAATTCTTAGGAATATATGATCTGCTATATCCGAATTACAAAGAAATGGAAAATCTGAATTAACAAGAAAGAAAACTAAATTAGTAATCAAAGTCTCCCAACAAAGAAAAGCCTAGGACCAGATGGCTTTATGGGTGAATTCTACCAAACTTATAAAAAAAAGAACTAACATCTGGTCTCACACAGAAATTAAAGTCCAGAAATACAGACACTACCATCCTCCACCCCTTCTGATTCATTAGCCCCATTCATATTCCCAGATGAAGTCTAGTCCTCTCTTCAGCTTCTTTAGCAGTTGCTGCATGAAGTAATATTTTAGAAGTAACACAGCTTCTTTAGCACCTCTAGAAGTGGAAAACTCCAACTCTGAGTCTCATGTATCACTCAAAGTTCCAGGGAGCTATCAAGTCACACAACAAAGAGCAAAGCACCTGAGAATTTAGAAATAACCAAAGCCCAGGAACAATTGTGGGTGCTCCAAGAGCTTACCTTCTAGGCCCTAATTCTCATGTGAGAGCATTTTCCAAATACAAGTTACTTTTCCAAACCAAAACATTTAACAGTCAAAAATTATACTGAGGTCATCAACCAAACACAGAGAAGTGCGTAAATGTGGTGTAGGTGAGGGCAGAGTGTAGACAGAGGAAAAAGAGAGAGAGAGAGAGAGAGAGAGAGAGAACAAAAGCCCTCTGGTTTCAGCTTTTGGGCTGTCCAAACTCAGCTGGACCAATCTCCATTGGCTGGCCAGAACCCATTGGCTGTAAACCACCGGCCTTCCTTCAGGATGATTCACCTCTCTCTATGCACTGGACCAGCTCCACCAACATCTCTGCCATCTTCATGGGCTCCTTGGCCTTCTCCTCGGCCTTCTTATTCCTTTTGGTCACTCTGCCCTTGACTCCATCATTTGGATTCTGAAGATGATTCAGGGTGCTCTCCTCTGAGGCCTCCCCTCCACCTGTGTTTTTCTTTGGATGAACATATTGTCCATCTGCCATAGTTTGCTTCTTCTGCGTTTATGCTCTCCCCCACTCCTGGGTGAGAGCCACATTGTCCTCCAGCATCTCATTGATGACTGGCAGCAGGAGCTGTTGGAAATCTTCCTCAGGCTCCAGCACTTTCACCTCCTCCAGCTCTGCCAGCTCGAGGACATCTAAGGGCCATATTCTCTCCCACTTCTCCAGAATTTTGCTATCAATGTTTGCAACAAAGAAGGAGAGATGTAATTTGTTGAAAATTTAAATTTTATGTGACACACTATCTGACGTAACCTGTCTGGTCATTTTTTTGGACAGCCCAACTTAGCCCAACTCCTAGAATAGGAGACTTGATCTTGGTATTCTGTACAAATTGATGTAATACCATGATGCATTTCAGGGGATTCTGGGCATAGGAAGAGATATTTGCAAAGGCTCTTGAGGGGCTGGAGAATGACAGGAGGACTGTCTGCATTGGACCTTAATGTGCACAGGGACTGGGTATTTTTGAAGTTCATAAGTTGTCTTGCTATAAATTCATTTCAGTAGCTGACCTGACAAGTGTATGAGGTCAAAACCCTTCCACGTGTAATAAAAAATTACCATGCTAATAAAAGTATTTATTTTCTTGAAAAGACAAAAAAAATAATATAATTTTTTCCAAACCATTACAAAAATTTGAAGAAGACAGAATACTTCCAAACTCATTTTAAGAGGCCAGTATTACTCTGATAACAAATCCAGATGAGGATACTACAAAAAAAGAACTACAGGTCAGTATCCATGATGAATATAGACATAAAAAAACTCAACAAAATTAAATTCAAACAGCAAATCAATTTCAATGGCACATTAAAAGGGCCATACACCAAGATCAACATATATATATATATATATATATATATATATATATATGTGTGAAGTATATATATTTCCCATATGTATTTCATATTACATATAATGAAATATACATATATATCTCATAAGAATATTATTCACCCATTAAAAAGAAGGAAATCCTGCCATTTGTGAGAACATGGTTGGACCTTGAATACATTTCACTAAGTGAAATAAGCCTCTAGAGAAAGATAAATACTGCCTACTATCTTTCTACATGGAATCAAAAATAAATTTAAATAAATAAAAACACAGAGTAGAATGGTGGTTGCCAGGGGCTGGAGAGTGGGGGGAATGGGGAAATGGTGGTCAAAGTGTATAGACTTTCACGTGTAAGTTGAGCAAATTCCAGAGATCTAATATACAGCATGTGAGTTAAGAATACTGTATTGTATACTTGAAAGTTTATAAGGTTCTCACCATAACAACAACACCATGGTAACTATGCAAGATGAAGGATATATTAACTAACTTTATTGTGGTAAACATTTTGCAGAGTACGCGTATTGTTATCACACTGTATACCTTAAACTTACACAATTATGATGTTAATTACAGTTTAATAAAATTGGAGAAAAACATGTATAATAACGATGTTTGCAAGAGAAAAAAACATATATGTATACACACAGTTCAATTCTATAACTTTGTATTTATGATGTGATAATCATTAGCCTAAAATTACCCATGACATTAAAATTCTGTACAAGGTTTTGACACAGAAATTAAGATAGAATACCAATTTAAAAATGTTTGGAATGCTGTATCCCATGTTGAAAAGTATAAAAAAGATATTTTTCTTTTAAGAGTATGGAACATTATGCCAAAGGCATTGACTTCCCATAAGAACTTCGATCTCAAAGGCATTCCTGTTTCTAGAATAACAGTCTTTACATTTCTGTTACTTTGTCAAATGAAAGGCATTTCTCAGATTTAACAAAACACCATACACTCAAAATGCCATTTGCTTATTTTAAGATGCAAACATCTTTAGGATATGAACTCTTAAACGGCACTTCAGTGATTCAGTGTCTTGACCACATGAACAGGGAACCCTTCTATAATATGCATCCTGAAATGGATCATCATGGCTGCTTCCAAGCAATTAGAACCAAGTTCTGTTCATCACTCTTCATCTAATTTGGCTGGTCCTTGTTAAAATCAACACAAGAACTTTTTGTTGCATTGATGTACAAGTAAACTCATGCAGTTGTACCCAAGTGACAAATTGGCAAAGCAATAGTATAGGCTGAGAGTGATTTCCAATAGTTACCAGGAGCCAAGTTGTAACATGCTAATGATATTCCACTCTCAGGTTCAAATTGGACTGGAGATCATTTAATGTCTCCTTGGAAAAGAGCTCAAAGAAACCCAAGAAACTCAAAGATCTGGAGATCTTCCAGACTGTCTAAGAAAACACATGTGAATATTAACCATCTCTTTTCAGAAGAGTTGCCCCAAACATTAGTTTATGCCCCTAAAGAAAACTGTGAGAAATCCAACTAGGTTGGGATTCTAGCAGGATGGGACATATTTGAAAACAGGCAGCTAAAGTTTCATATCTGAAGTCTTTGAACTTCTAACCAACTTGAGAACTGAAAGGAGGGAGCTCTATTGTTCCTTTCCATCCCACCCCACCAAATAATAACAAACACCAACTAAACATTTACTGTTGAAAGAGATCAGACTTGAGCAACCTGCTCCTTATAAGCAATTACCTTTTCCTGCCCTCTCCTGCTTCTGCTTTCTCTCCTCTTCCTTCCGCCATGGTTGTTGAGTGCATCTCAAATGCCAAGCAAGTACTGAGTTCTAAAGATAGCCCTTTATTAGTTACACTTTTTCAGGAGAAAGAGTGATTAAGTCGATGTCAAACCTGGCTAGTATGTAAAAAATCTAAAAGTCACATCCAGCTATGATCTTAACCATAGTCTTCATGCTTGGGAAAAAATTGAGAAAAGTGTTATCTCTGATCTTGCATTTGTTGTGTTTCCTGCAAAGAATGTCTTTTTTCCCTTTTCTCTGTCTGAACTATCATCCTGTCCACCCCTTAAAGACTACCTGTAATGTCCTTCTCAGAGCCCCCCGTTAGGGTGGGTCCTTGACGGGTACTATGTGTATGTCCCTAGTCTATCTATGGCACTTATCCAAATCTTCCCTGGCACTGCCTGTCCTCTCCTCTACAACTTTTAAAAAAAAAAAATTTTAATGTTTGTTTATTTTTGAGAGAGAGAGACAAAGAGACACACACACAGAGAGAGAGAGAGAGAGAGAGAGAGAACACAAGCAGGAGAGGGGCAGAGAGAGAGGGAGACACAGAATCTGAAGCAGGCTCCAGGCTCCAAGCCGTCAGCACAGAGCCTGATGTAAGGCTTGAATTCATGAACCATGAGATCATGGACATGAGCCAAAGTCGGATGATCGACCAACTGACCCACCCAGACAACCCTAGATATTTTTATTTAAAGTTTATTTACTTATCTTGAGAGAGAGAGAGAGAGAGAGAGCAAGCTGGGGAGAGGCAGAGAGAGAGAGAGAGAGAGAGAGAGAGAGAGAATCCCAATCCGGCTCCACGGATCCCAACATGGGGCTGAGAACCCACAAACTGTGAGATCACGACCTGAACCAAAATCAAGAGCCAGCTGCTTAACTGATGGAGTCTCCCAGACCTCTCCTGTCCTCTATATCTTGAGCTTCCTGAGGCCAGAAGCCATTTCTCACCCATCTTTGTATCTCCCAACAACTAAATGCAATTGTCAAGGGTGGAGGCTTGATAGAACTTCTCAAGTAATAAGTTCAAGTATATATTTTGTTTGTTTTCTACACACATTCTGCAATTAGCGGTGTCTACAGCCAGCTCTTAGTGGATCATGAGAGGGCTTATAAAATGTTCAGGAATTTTGTGAGCCCAGGGTTAAACACAGCCATTATTAAAATTTAAATTACATAAGCCTACAATGAAATGGATTTTATTAAAAAGTAATAAATGCTAAAAAAACATGACTTCCTCATGATTTTACATTGTGCTAATATCTCCTCTCTTGAGATTATTCCTATTTATTGCATATACATGGTGGAAACGCTATAGAGGGATGGTCGTCTACACATCTCTTCTTGTCTCCGCATGCAGTGATACCAGCCTAGCAGCTTGAAATCTGCCACGGGTGGAATATTTGCTCCTCAGACATTGGCGAAACTGCAGGTCAGGGGTCACCTACCTCCACTCCAGAGACTAGCTAATGCTCTATGTACCTATTCTGAAATCAATTCTCCCCTAACCACATTTAGTACTCTCATAATCCCATTTTTTTTTAATGTTTATTTATTTTTGAGACAGAGACAGAGCATGAACAGGGGAGGGGCAGAGAGAGAGGGAGACACAGAATCTGAAACAGGCTCCAGGCTCTGAGCTGTCAGCACAGAGCCTGACGTGGGGCTTGAACCCACGAACTGTGAGATTATGACCTGAGCTGAAGTCAGACGCTTAACCGACTGAGCCACCCAGGCGCCCCATCACAATCCCATTTTCTAATTCACTAAACATGACACCAGAATTCTTTCTACATAAAGACTGGTAATAGTCAAAGATTTATAATATAGAAAAATGCATTTTAGCCCTAAAGAGGCACCAAACACATTATGTTCTTGTACTGACAAAAGTCAGTATAGACTCTTGCAACGCCACAAGGTTATGATAATGGATTCAATTTTTATTATACAATCATGAAAAAATTATCTCTGTCATTTGAGCTCTAAGTTTCTTGAAAGCTAAGAAAGACGGGGGTCCTCCCTATAATTTTTCACCAGAGTATAAAATGAATAAAATAGAAAGCATTTTCCTGTCAGTTGAATCACTATGCTGAATTCTTTTTTAAGAGAAAAAAAAAGGTTTAAATACTGCATTTAGAGATTTAATACAGAATAGAGTGAAGCAATAAAAAAGCCAGTGTGCTACTTTATAGGATTACTTCTGAATCTGATTAATTCTCCCTCCCTTCCTCTCCTCCCCTTCCTGTGCCTTCTTTGCTCTCCCTTTTCAAGAAAGACTTTCTCTGAAGTTGGAGGAGCTGAGCAATAAAACAGATCAGGTTTAAGAGAAGCAATAACCCACCTTCAGATTAGCTGCTGTAATTCACTTGAAATGTTTGTGTGGGGTTATTTGGGGTGAAACAATTCAGGATCCACTTTGTATACAGTCAAGTGCCGCCTTTGAATATGAAGCCATCGTCTTCAGCAAGAAAAACAAAATGAGAACAAAAAGAAGCCTTGTCTTCTACCTGAAAGTTGAGAGAAATTCAAGATCCCAAGAGTTGCTGTTGCCTGTGGTCATTTTCCATTGTTCATTCTATTTTTTTCCCTAATTAATTCCTTTTTCACCTTATCTTGCTCTCTTCAACAATAACGCTTTCCTTTTAAAAATCTGCTTACCTAAGAGTGGTGTGAACCAATTTGGAGTGGTATCTTGATGGAAGTTTTATGAACATTGCTTACTGTAAATAAAAGACATGGGAGAAGTATGGAGATTATATGTATATAAATATATCCTGCTTTTAAAAAATGAAGTGAAGATTAACACATTCTCTCAAAGATACATCTACTCAACCAGCGGGGAACTTTTTAATTTTTAACAACTTTATTGATCAAATACCTTTCTTCATACTGGAACAGTGAAAGGAACTTTAGGAAACAAAATGGTTTTATTTTTCTGTCTCCACACTTCTGCTGCCATGAGGAAACCTGGTATATTGGAAATAAAAACACCCGAGTTACAATAGAAGTCTGGGTTGGAGTTTTGCTCTTCCATGTGACTTTCAACAGATCAACCCTTCGTAAGCCTCAATTTTAACATCTGCAAAGTAGGGATAATGGTTTTGTTACCTACACTGGAAGATGAAGAGAGGAAGGAAGTACCTGAAAAATCTTTGTAAATAGCAAAGTGCTCTCACATAGTAAGGTTGCTGTCAATAGTCTGGAATTCCTCTTCTAGAGGTACATCACTGGGAAAAAGATGACATTGACTTTTGAGGGTCTGGAGAAAGATTGCCTCTCGTACTTTCTTCCATGTGACTTGATAGCCTGAGTACCCTTGGTAGTGGCCATTGTAATGAAACAAGACCAACTGGAAAGCTTAATTAGCTCAATAGATACCAAAATAAATTTCTGAGTCTAGAGAACTCTTTCACCATAAAATTAAGATGTTGCAATGTGTATAAAATGTCGATTACATGAGAGTCTCCTTTTGGTCCACACTGTGAATTGGACAGTAGAGAGGATCACCAACTGTGCCGCTGAGAGTGGGCACTTGCAGGGTGATCATTTTCCTCACCTACAGGGTGGACAGGCACCCTGCATCTGAAGACGTGTGCAAGCCTCTCCATTGCACACACCTGTGAACAGAACCAGTCTCTCCTGCAGGGGGAATGAATGACAGTGACCAGCCATTGTGGGGAGAAGCATTTGGAGGCTTCTCTTTCCAAGATTTAGTTCCAACTGTCTCAGCCCAGATGGGATCTTGGGAAACTGAGAGGCAATTGCCTTTGTATTATCTTGAGTGGATTTTTATTACCCCCTTTCTCAGAGAACTTTCAAAAAAAAAAAAAAAAAAAAGAAAGAAAGAAAAGAAAAAAAAAGAAAAAGAAAGCCCCTTGCTGTTAAAAATAAAACATGCAGGGGCGCCTGGGTGGCACAGTCGGTTAAGCGTCCGACTTCAGCCAGGTCACGATCTCGCGGTCCGTGAGTTCGAGCCCCGCGTCAGGCTCTGGGCTGATGGCTCAGAGCCTGGAGCCTGTTTCCGATTCTGTGTCTCCCTCTCTCTCTGCCCCTCCCCCGTTCATGCTCTGTCTCTCTCTGTCCCAAAAAAAATAAATAAACGTTGAAAAAAAAAACATGCACATACATTAGGGTATGTTTTTTGACAGGGAGATATTTAGTTGAAAAATATCCAGTGCAGTCCAGGGACTGTTTAGAGGGACTGAGTGGCCTCTTTGGTTTGAGCTGTGTGTGCCAAGTGTCTGGAGGGACTGCAGGATGGAAGTTTCAGTGAGGAAAGCAAAAGTGAGCAAGCCCACTCTGGCAGCATGGGTGCGAGGAGGACGCAGAGGGGTAAGCATTTTTTAAGCTGGTGTTGCTGTCGGTTTCTGCTAGGACGGTTCCCACCAGGGCAGCTTCCAACCTGCAGCAGACCCTCTCCCTCCTCATTCATTGCAGCACTGCTCAGGATTCTGGGAAAATTGATTTTTCATTTTTCATTCTTAAACATCACACCACACCTATTTTCTTGCTCCAAAGCTAAGCTTTCCAAAGTCCTGATGTGCATGGCAATTCTAACAAACTTCACTTCTACAAATGTGGGGAATGGCTACGGGGAATTCAGCCATGAACATGTTCTGTCTGCCTCTCCTGATGAATGCTTTCAATACTGAATGGCTGTGCTACATGCTACAGACCTGGCTGACTATGCCCTATCGAACGAGAATACCCATGCCAGCAAGACATTGTAAAGAAACATCCACTCGAAATTTATACAAAATGCCAGCAACAGAAAACTCATCCATCCCCGGTGGGTCATCTAAACAAAAATGAAAAATAGAAAATGGAGGTTTTTTGATCCCAGTGTCTTCAAAGAAAAATTTCAAACAAAGGTACATGCACACACATAGGCACACATGCACACACAGGTACACACACTGGGACCGTGCACATACACAGACACACATATGCACATACACAGGCACATGCACACACACAGAAACATATGCACATACAGACACACATATGCACACACAGGCACATGCACACATAGTCATACATACGCGCACACACGGGCACAGGCACACACACATTGGCACGTGCATGCACACGGAGACACGTGTATACACATAGGCACAGGAATACACAGACACACATATGCACACACAGGCACGTGTATACACAGACACACATAGACATACATATGCACACAAACAGGCACACATATGCACACACATAGGCATAGGCACACACAGAGGCACATGCATGCACACAGACACACATGTATATGCATAGGCACAGGCACACACAGGCACACAGGTGTACACACACAGGGACACATATGCACACACACACAGGCACAGGCACACCCACAGGCACACATATGCACACACATAGGCACAAGCACACATATGCACACACACAGGCACAGGCACATACACACAGGCACATGCATGCACACACACACACACACACATAGGTATACACACAGGCACAGGCACACACACAGGCACACTATGCACACACAAAAACACAAGCATATATGCACATTCTTCAAACACAGGTTCCTGAAGCTCAAACTTGAATTTGCTAGGAAAAAAAAAAAAGGAAATCTTAACAGACATGAAGCATTTAGTGTGGTATTTAGGTCATTTCGTATTGTGTATAATACATTAATTTTCTCTATTTTTTAAAATTATAATATTTTTAGTTTTTTTGTGCAAACTAAAGCAGATAAGCCTGCCTGGCTTATACCAGGCTTTCTCTGTGAAACTGTACTTCTGACATTTGTCCTTCAATGACCTTCCAAACTACACACAAAGAAAGCCATTGTTGGGAGCAGTGAAGAAGAGGGGAGGGCAAGTGCTGATCTCAGTCAACCTCCCACCCTCCCTTGTCCAGTCCTTCCTTCTGTCTTGATCTAATACCATCTAAATTACTGGAACATCTCTTCCTAAATGAGTTTTGCAGAAATCAAATTCTAATAATTTATGGGCCATTGCATTCTTAACCTTTTACTGAAGTATACAGTATGCAGAAAATTGCACATATCGTAAAGAAATCCTCACAAATATAATGTCCCCATGTAAACAGCACCTCAAGAAACAGAACATCCCCAGCAATTCCAGAAACCTTCTTTGGGCCCCTTTTAATCATTACTTCCCACCGAGAGGACCACAATTCTGACATCCAACAGCTTATATTAGCTTTATTTATCTTTGTAATTTTTATGAACTACAAATGCTTGTATTTTATTAATGTTTATATTCTAGTCTGTCTGGCTTATTTCACTTACTGCTATGTTTATGAGATTGACCCATATTGGTTTTATTCACATAGTATTATGGTATTCTATTGTATGAATATGCCACAATCTCTTCACCCAACCCACCGTTGATGGATATTCAGGTAATTTCCAGTTTCTGGCTATTACAATTAGTTGCACTATGACATGTCTTTTGATGAAAACATGTACACAACCTTAGGGGTATTAACATAAGAGTAGAATTTTGAGTCACGGAGTATGAAAGAGTTCAGCCTTAGTAGACACTGACAAAGAGTTTCCATTTTGTTGGACAAAATGATCCAACAGTGACCAATTTATGCTGGATCTAGAAGTGTCTGAGAGTTACATCCTTAACAATAATTAGTACTTTTTGTCTTTCTAAATTTTTTTTGCTATTATATAGTGGTTTTAATTCCCATTTCACTAATCACTAGTGTAATTGAGCATTTTTTCATACGCTTAGTGGCTACTTGGATAACCTTATCTTGGGTTCCTATTTCTTATTGATTTGTAGGAGCTCTTTATATTTTGTGGGTAGGAGTCCTTGGTCAAATATGTATGGCTTACTCTATCATTCTCTCTATGATGACTTTTGGTGAATCCAAGTTATTTATGTTAATGTGGTCTAATATATTGTATTTTTTTCTTTTATGATTAGTACATCTCGTGCTCTCTAGTTAAGCAGTTTTTTTTTGTCTTCCCAAGGTCATGAAGAAGTCCTTTTATGATTTTTTCAAAAAGCTGTATTTTTTCTTTCATATTTGGATCTTTAATCCATCTGGCATTAATCTTTGTGTACACTGAGAGGTAGGAGTCAGTCACACCTATTAGATATTCCATACAAATATCCATTTAACCTAGTATCCTTTGGAAATCATTATCCTTTTTAAACCTATACTAGAGTGTTACCCAGCACATCTTTCATAAACTACTTTCAGACAAGAATGTAAACAAAGAATATCACACAGTTCCTTACTTTTTCAAACATAAATGAATCATTTCTTTATATCTCAGACTCATTTATTGTGAATAAAGAGTTCCTTAGGGAATATTGGATTATATAGATCTATTTGTAACTGCACAAGATGGCATCAATTTTTTAAATATTGTACATACATTTTTCATCGCTTTTATTAATTATTGTTCTGCTCTTACCCACCAGGATTCTAGGTGACCTCTCCTGCTTCCAGAAGTACCAGTGTAGCCATTCTAATATGCTACTTCTAATTTCACATGGAGTAGGAATCAGATGCCATGGGTCAGGTGTCCCAGGCTAGGACAGCTCCATGGCAGGGAGTTTATTGAGGAGCGCAGTTGAATCAAAGTGTGCGGGAGAGTGAAGGCATTGATGGAGCAGAGCCAGAAGCGGGGAGTGAGCACAGTCACATCAAGGGCCTCAGAGGGAGCAGCATGGATCTCAGTTAACGCCATTTGGGTGGAGGGCACTGGGCATCTATACTTTTTCATCAACCACACATTGGATGCTGCCTGACCCTGAGCAAGGCCCTCCAGCTATGAGCAGAGGGCTACCTGAGCTCTGTCCGCATCTGGCAGAGTGGGGGCATCCAACCTGCAGGGCTCTGCCAGCACACAGCAGCATCCACCTCACCAGAATCCCGATTCTTCTGACGGAGCATAGCAGGGGAGTTGGGGATAAAGTGCATCAACATCCATGCATGGCTTTGGAATTTTGTGGAAACCTTTTTGTCCTGCTTGGAGTTTGTATGCGTCCATATCCTAGGTCTTAGCTGTGTGTTTGGATAATTGATGTTCTGCATATAGGATCACATAACAAATGAGATATTATTCCACTATGTGGGCTTCAAATTAAGGAAACACTGCTTTTTATCTGTATGCTAGTGTAACTTGTATTTTAGGTCATGTGACTGAAAATGCTGATTAATTGGGCTGCTTCATTCATTCATGGAGAAATCTACTGTTTTAGGGTGTTTCTAAAGCTAGCCTGTGATCCCACAAGTTCCTAGGTGCCTGTAAAATCTCACCTCTAAGTTTTGTGCTGTTTGGTGCCGTGTGGCTTGTCTGGCTCCTACTACAATCACTGGAACTGGGGAGGACCTTTGCTTTAGGAATTGCCCATGGGGCTTGTCCTGGCCACCATATCTTCTTCCACACCAACCCAGCCCAACAGGTTCAGCTCGACCACAGCTTGTCCCTGGAGAAAGTCAAGCAGGAAGAAAAGAGAGTGCTATGAGAACACTATCAATATATTGGTGACTGAAGGAGGTGGTGCCTGTACTGACACCCACCTGGTCATGTCCCTCGTGATGAGTTGGGCACTAGATAGGCCCTGGCCTCTCCTAATCAGAGTGATGGTCTCAACAGCTGCAAAGTTACCTTGAACTGGGCGTTCTACTAAAGACCTCACATGGCAGTTACAAAATCTTAAAAACTGCGATTATCCCAAGTTTACAAATGAGAACTTGTCTGGAATCACGGAGATAACAAGCAATAGAATGAGAATTGGCCGCCAGGTCAGGTTGCTTTCAAAGCTTAGGGTCACCACCCTTTTGTTCTGCTGTCTCTTGGCCCTCTCCTCTCTCTCTATCATCCACGTACCTATCACACACACACATACACACATACACAAACACACACACACACACACACACACACACACACACACCAGATTCTATCCAGTACCGTGTTACAGTAAGTTTTGAAATACAAATGTAGGATTTATACATCAAAAAAACTAAATTTTACTTTAAACTGAATGCTTACTTTTAAGTATATGGCAGAAATTTGTGTTATCTATCCATGGAACTGTTTTTTAAAGTAATGATTTTATAAGAAAAATAACAATGCTCTCCATGTAAGTTTGGGAAGTGATAGGAAAAAAAGAAAGATCATAATCACTATAAGTCCATTACCTACAAGGTTTTGCCAGTTTATTACATTTCACTTAGTGTATTGTCATTTTGTCTTGTGCAGATGTGTTTTGCCATAATTGGGATCATTAGGTCCACAGAGTTTTGATTACTAATTTGTTTCACTTTATATTATACCAGCAGCCTTTTCCATGTCATTAAATATTTCTTGAAGGCTCTTTTTAATGGCTATAAACTGCTTCTTTGTATGAATGCACTATAACTTATTTGTTATTCACCTATTGGTGCATATTTTAGCTGTTCATATTTTTTGCTAGCACGTAAGTACCTATGTTGGCTTACAAGTCTTTCATCACATTTCTGATTTTCTTCTAATGATACGTTTGTAGAGTAGACTGGTGGGGTTCATGTGCATGGCAATTTTTAAGGGTCTTTCTATGCCTTGTCAATGACAGTATTCACACAGATGACATGTAAACCTGTGCCTCATACAAGCTTCCAATAACTTGCACTGTCCATGCGAACATGGGGAATACATAATACGGGCTATGAAAAGGTATTAGAGAATCAGGTATAATCTTCAGTTAATGAAACAAAGATAAAATACATTTTTTAAGCTGCTGAAAAGAAGTTTTACTGTTGTTTTAACCAATTCTCTTGACACCACACTCAGGAAATTTCTATCTTTCTAGAAAATAAAACAAAGAAATAAGACTCCTGAAAAAATTACTTTCTGGTTTTGAAGCTAAGGAAGTAGTATGTAAAATCTTTCAGAAGGGATAAGAGCCATACTTCCCATGCATAACATTTTTTAATTAACTTCTTATTTTGAAACCAGAAAGCGCATAATTATAGCTCGCATCTTTACGGCATTGTGATGCAGAATCCATCTCACAATTGCTTACAAGTAAGATGATAAACATCAAGTAAATCTTTTCAGAATATCTAGTGTTTTTTTTTTTTCTTACTTACCAAACAAAAAAAACCACATGGGAGAGTTTGTATTAATGCCAACAGCAGAGTGTAAGTGACAATTCTTGAAGTTTGCTTGAATGTTTCAATCACTTTGGCTACTTTGAATACACAAGGAGAGGCGAAGTTACTGCATCGTATCTTGGAAACATCGCCAAGTTGAGCTTTAGACACAACCAGGAACCTTATTTTGGGTGTCCTCACTTCTTGAGGCCAGCCATTCTATTTACACCCAAATGCTTCCATCAGTATTCTCGCCTTTGTTTTGTTAACTATGCCTTTGTGAAGTACTGACTTTGAGTCAGCCCCTCTGACTCAGGGGATCAATTTCCAAATTGTAAAAGGTTAATAGCACAATTCCTTCCTTTTCTGATCCTTCTTCAAAGATAATCATCCCTTGGATTTTAAAATTATTACTTCTTTTCTTTCTAACTTTGTCTCCTTTATAATATATACTTCGCTTGTGAATGTTTTTGAACTTTGCATAATTAAATTTAATCTTGTTTTGTTTGCTATTAAGTATTCTTCATAATTCTCATATTAATCCTTTATCAGGTACGTGCGCTGTAAAAATGTCCCTTCTGTCTCTCCTCTTTTCATTGATGTGAGTTACTGCTCCCTTAAAGGGCTGGCTCATACTCTTTTTCTTCCAGGAACTCTACCTTGACTATCCGGTATGAACGAAAATATCTTTGGTAGTGAGTGAGGGTGGTCGAGGTTTGGGGGCCAGATACCAGGTTCTACATTAGGAATGCAGAGCAAATGCTGTAGATGTTTTCAACATATGTATGTTTTAACGTCTGCGTGTGTGTGTGTGTGTGTGTGTGTGTGTGTATAAATGTATATATGTATATGTGTATACATGAGGTCTGTATGTGCATGTTTGTATATATGTAAATATATATATATATATAGTATACCAACATACGGGCTTTAGGTCAGCCTCTTTGATTATATATATAGTACATATTATATATATGATTCCATATATAATATGATATATGATGATATTGCACATATGATATATATGATACATATGTAAATCTGTATATATATATATATATATACACACACACCAAGATACAGATTTGTATAGTGTGTATATATATATATATATACACACACACATACACAGATTGACTGCATATATATGTAAATGTGTATCTATGTGTATGTTTGTGCATATATATCTACTTCTCTATATACACATATATATCATGATGAGTGAGAGGAAGAGTAATAAAGTTTGGAATATTTGCTCACTCAGCAATTCAGGAACACTAGAAATTATTCGTGCCACATTTCAAAGGAAAGAGAAATATACAGGCTTGTCTTAAGGCCCTTTTCTGGCACAGGCTGCCATTCCCTAAGGTAGGTCACAGGATCTAGACTTGGACGTGTGTATGGAACTGTTTAGTCTTCAGTCTTACTCCTGACTTATCCCAGAATTCTGGGGAACACAATAAAAGAAAAAAATCAATGAAATCCTTGCTTTGTTCCATGGGATGTTGGTTTGCTCGCTAATGTGAGGGAATCTCCATGTTGAGGGATGTACATGACTCATCCCAGAGCTCTGTGAAAAAAATATTCAAGGCTTCAAGTACAGCTGTGGTCTTCAGTCACCCAGGCAGGTAGGATTTTCTAGATTTGAGAGTTTATGTTTGAGATGTATTCATTACTTTGTATACACTAACGTTTTTATTTTGAGAAAAGTACATGAATGTATGGACTGTAATCGTTTCATGAATTCAGGCTTGGTTGATAAATTCATTCAGTTCAGAATATGTAAAGCTAGTATGTGTTAGAAGGAAATATTTCGAAAACTGCTTGATATTTATTCCACACTTGCCTAACTCCCACCAATAATTTGTTTAAGAATTATAACATAGCTTGAAAACTCCCAACAATAAAATGCTTTCAAAATGTAGGCTAGTAACATGAGTTATTACAGCACTGAGGGCAGTGAATTAAAATGTACTTTATTCTCGCCAGCAAGGGTTTGGCACTATGAAGGACATGTTACAAAGGGTTAAACAAATTAGAAATACAGTTAAAAGTATCTGATAGATCACTTGCTGTGTAATGGATCTGAATTTTGACAAGGCTCAAAAATAACCAGGTGGTTTTCACACAGGTTGCAGGTTGGACAGCTTTGCATTGCCCTTATCAAGGGAGGAAGCCTGTAAGCTTCTGCATTGCAAATGGACTTAGAGCGAGCCTTTAAGAGGACATCATGTGCTAGTATTGGATTCCATGGATCTTCTCAGGGCACCTTGTTCCAGGAGGCGTGCATGTCACTGACATTCAGATCTAGAACTGAGAAGGAGAGCATTTCAATTACTTGTATCCTAGGTTGAGAAACCTAAAACCACGTCGATCTCCATTAGAAGTGCTCACAAGTACCACGTTCAGTCCTACGAGGATGCCTGGCAAGTGGCCATGATGGCAAGGAATGTCACTCAATGGGGTGATTCATCTGAATGAACTCAGGCAGAAACTCAGTCACCCCAGCTGCTGGGTTCTTCTTTCTCTTCTATTCTTTTGTTCCAAACTGCTCAGCCAAAACACAGCATTACTCTTTCATGCATGACATCTCAAAAGCTCTGCATTTATTCAGGAGTTCACTGGCAACAAATATAAATGATTGGAAAAATAGCCTCTGATGGTATTTTCCCCCTGTAAATTCCATCTGTTACTTTTCAAATACTCTGGAGGCTAAAATGTGATTTGAGCCATTTCTCTTTCACTCTCTTTTTCTTTGAAGTTGACAAAGCCATGCTGTTCTTGTAAGCTCACTGGCTAATCACGTTTCTTTTGACTTGATTGCTTCCCAACCAAAAATTACAGAACTTTGTAAACTAAAAAAGAAAAATTTATAAGAACAAAATTATGTTCAGGTCAAGCTACATAAAAAAGCTTATTATCAATACAGAAGAGATAGTTTGCCACCAAACAAACAAACAAACAAAAATAAAGCAAAAGCAAAGCCCCCCTCCCCCCCCCAAAAAAAAACAGAAATATTTTCCAAACTAGGGTATAAATTCTAACTGAACTAAACAGACCCCCAACTTGGCCAACTTAAAAACACATCCATCATATTTAGTGTCTTTGGCAGGATGATGATATGTAGGACTACAAATATTCCTTAAATCATCAGTATACAATCATCTAAATATTAGGAACAGTCGACCCACTCCCTGGGACAGTTATGGGTGTGGCACTGTCAGCTGTGGCCTCTTATACAGGTGGTGGCCCAGAGCTAAGCACACTGACAGTAAATGACAACCCAGTTCAAGGGGTTCCTGGAGGATCGCCACAGTCTTAGTTCACGGGAGAGGCTGATGACTCCAGTCGTTATTCTCCACAATGTGCTTATCCATCAGCAACCTTTCTTGGGATCCTCACTGGCACACAGCTCCAAGCTGACAGAGTGCTAGATAAAGGGCAACTTGATAGACACACCCTCAGCTCTGTTCTAAAAATAAACTTCTAGGGGCGCCTGGGTGGCTCAGTTTGTTCAACTTCTGACTTTTGATTTCGGCTCAGGTCATGACCTCACTGTTCATGAATTTGAGCCCAAAATAGGGCTCTGCTGTTGACAGCACAGAGCCTGCTTGGTATGCTCTTTCCCACTTTCTCTCTCTGCTCTTCCCCTGTGCTCTCTCTCTCTCTCAAAATAAATAAATTAAAAAAACATTTAAAAAATTAAAAGAAAAAGAAACTGCTAGAAGCCATGGCCAATCTTTGAACTGGGGACAGGTCTTACAGCAGCCGTACCCACCCATGAGCCCTGGGTGGATGTAGAGGTGGCTGAGGACACAAATGTGTGTCTGCAGGGTTTCCTTCTGCACCCTGGCGCCAAGCATGCCTGAGGAGCTGGCCATCATTGTGCTCCTACGGCACAGATTTCTCAGAGGAAAGCGTCCTCTGGGAGGGAGAGAGGACCGCTGACCCATTAAAATAGCCTGAGGGGCAAGGCATGCTCAGTGGCGCTTGCGCGGTCCCCGGCCTAAATCCGCTAAATCCGCTGGGATTTTTCTTCCCTCATTCTCTCAAAGCCACGGACACATTTCAGAGTATGCACAAGAAATACACTTGCCAGTCTCGACTCAGATTTATCTGGGGGCAAGAACTTCCAATTTCCAAAAGCAGCTACTCGGGACTGGAGTCACTGTTTTTTCGAATGTGTTGGCATAGGCAGTACAATGAGCAGTGAGACTGAAGGAAAGCGTGGAGGTGTGCGGGGGCACAGATGTTTGCAGGCCGGAAACGCTGATACACTGTAAGCCAGCTAGGTTGACTGTATTTCCATGTGAGTGCTTTCTTCAGTGTTGCTCCAGAGAATGCAAAACAAGTCAGGTGAGCTTCTCATTGCAACAAGTTCAGAAAACAGCGAATACGTTTAATTAGTTGATATTCAACATGTGATTGGCTAAAAGCAGCAACTGGCATCTTCCATCTCTGTTCCTGGGCTTAACCCTCAGCAGCTCAGCCAAGAGGCTGCAGAAGCAAAGGCTCTGGACGGGGGAGTACAGGGGAGGGGCACACAGACTCACTGGCCGCTGGGGGTGGGGGTGGCTGTTGAGAGGAGCAAGGACTATGCATTGTCTCAGGGACTATGCAGGTCGTTCTGGGGGCTTCTGGGTTTGCGTGCCCCCCCCACTCAGACCCCAGTAACACTCAAAGATGTAGCCTGAGCACACACCCTGAAGTAGCGCAATTCAGGGAACAAGAACAGATTGCTGTCTAAATCGATACTTTGTTGCAATAACCCCTGTCTGTCTGCTAAGACTGTTAAAAGCACTGTGCAAACAAACCTGTACCCTTTTAAGAAACCAAACCAACCAAGCAACCAACCAAACAACAACAAAAGAGAATACTGTATCCTTTTTTTTTTTTTTTTTCTAAAAGAAAGGAATAAACAACAGCATTTTCTCTAGGGAATGAAGTCACTGAAGTGTTCATAAAGGAATTGTTTCTGTTTTTACTGGGGTTTTATGAGCAGAACTCTCTCTGTTATGACCTCAGAGCTGACAGTCTAATGAGAAGCATTTTTAACTGGAATAGAATTTTAACTGGAGTAGCCATTTGGCCAACAAGCTTAGGTTAGTAATGACATGCACATATTCTTATATTTATAATAAAAAGAAATATAGTTTTAATTATCAATTAAGGAGGCAATGATTTCATAAATATATGTATGCTCTTTAAAAATATGGTTAAATGGAGTACGCAGTTAAACCTTTTTTATGAATTAGACAATAACCATTTGACTAAAACATAATAAGAGTTAAAAGTGCCTTTATAGATACATAGGCTGCAGACTCAAGTACCAAGAAACAATCACATCTGAGCTGTGTTTCAAATGAAATAAGAGTATTAGAAAATGTCACAACATCTTTTCATTTGACAGATATTCAGAGATTTTAACAATATTAAATCTACTAGAGAGATCCTTTATTTATTAAAAGATCCTTCATCTGACAGCCTTTAAAAATCCCAATAATAAATGTCATTGAAATGTTTAGCCTGTATCTAAAATAAATGCATGACTGTTTGAGACTATATCTTCAAGAGCTGGCTAGGAAGCAAACCCTCTGAGCATAGAAACACAAACACACATATCACAGCGTGCACCTGTGGGGACGTGTGACTCACAGAAAGCTCCCTTTAAGATGGCTGTGTATATAACCATGCCTGAAATTATAAGCAGAGGTTTGTGTGTATGCGTATTCTGCAAAGAAGAAGTTCATAGCTTTACCTGGACTGTCAAAAGGGTTCAAAACCTGCCACGAAAGTTCAGACAAAATGCAATTTAATATTTGAGGATGTGAACTCATCAGAGAAAGAGACTTTTATTCATTCACTTACATTTGGCAAAAGTCGGGTCTCTATGATGGTTAGTTTTATGTCTCAACTTGGCTGGACCTTAGTGCCCAGATATTTGGTTAAACTTTATTCTGGATGTTTCTGTGAGAGGGGATCTGGATGAGATCCATGAGTAAATTGGTGGACTTTTAGTAAAGCAGGTTGTCTTCCCTAATGTGGGTGGGCCTTATTTAAGCAGTTGAAGGCCTGAGTAGAACAAAAGGCTGACATCCCCCAGTGAGAAAGAATTCTGCCAGCAGATAGCACTCAGACTTGAACTATACCCTAGGCTCTTCCCTGGGTCTCTAGTCTGCCTGTGCACTGTGTGCAGATTTTGGACTTGCCAGCCTCCATAACCATATAAACCAATGCTTTAAAATAAACGTCTGCCTGTAAGATAAATGCTCTGTTTCTCTGGAGAACGCTAATGAAGTGTTTGCTAAATGAAGGCATGAGTGAATGAGAGAATGGTGTCCCTCTGTCTTGCAATCACAGCAGTCCTTCCTGAGACATCGTAGTGGGACACCAGGCACAGTGCTAGTCAGCTGTCATTGCCTGAAACATTTTTAAAAATGTTTTAGGGGGCACCTGGGTGGCTCAGTCGGTTAAGCGTCCGACTTCTGCTCAGGTCATGATCTCACGGTCTGTGAGTTCGAGCCCCGCATCGGGCCCTGTGCTGACAGCTCAGAGCCTGGAGCCCGTTTCGGATTCTGTGTCTCCCTCTCTCTCTGCCCCTCCCCCGTTCATGCTCTGTCTCTCTCTGTCTCAAAAATAAATAAACATTAAAAAAAATAAAAAAAAAATGTTTTAGGAGTTGCCTGGTTTTCTAGATGTTATCCCACATTTCCTAATGTGATCTTCCCTTATCTTCTTCATGTGATATTTGGAAACAAACTTGGTTTTAAGCAATTCCTATGTTTTAAATATGATAATGCCTCCACCTTCAGAAAAGAGAGACATGCCATCATGGAAGATATTTCAAAGACTCTCCCAAGGCTCTGAGGACAATTCCAAAGAGCTGGAAGAGCTTTTCCTAATGTGGGATGATAAAATTGTTTTGAAGCGGAAACATCATTTTTGATATGTAAAAACACATATTTTTACTCCCTAATCCAAATAGTTAAAGGGACAGTAATGAAGTCACCTCAGTTCCTCGTCTATTATTACTCCTACCGTTGTTATTGTTATCATTATGATTATTACCAGATCAGTGTTTACCCCTTCCATAGGCTGCCTTTATGAACTGTGTAAGTGAGCAGGAAATATTCCACTTTGGGCTACATGGGAAAAACAGACTTAAGTAAAAGGGGATTCAATGTAATGACACCAAACATTCATCACTGATAATGAGTTGATGGTAATATTATGTATGCCTCTATATTCTTTATGAGCTGTAACTCAGGAGGCAATGATTTCTTTTTCCAAATCCCAAGTAGTAAATATTTTTGGCCTGTAGCCTCATGCAGTCTCTGTTGCTGCTGCTGCTTCCCTCCTCCCTCCCCCCTCCCCTCCCCTCCCCCTCCCCCTCCCTCCCTCCATCCTCCCCTCTCCCTCTCCTCTCCCTCCCTTCTCCCTCCTCCTCTCACTCCTCCTGTCGCCTCCTCCCCTCTTTTCTTCCCTGTCCTCCCTTCCCTCCTTTCCCCCTCCCCTTCCTCCCCCTCTCCTTCTTCCCCTTCCTTCCTCTCCCCTTCCTATCCCCCTCTTCCCCTCTTCCCCCTTCACTTCCTCCTTCGCCTCTTCTTTCTCTTCTTATAAGCAGCCCATCAAAACTATAGAAACCATTGTTAGCTCACACTGGCACCAAAATAGGCAATGGGCCAGATGTGGACCGTGGTTGGCAGATTCCTAGCTGATCACTAGATCCTCATATCAACCCTAATAGATTAGATCCTATCATGTTCCCTATTTTACAATAGAGAAATTAAGACTTATAATTGAGACATAATGTACCTGAAGTTGCATGATTTATAGTCTGCTTAAGATTTTGAAGCAGTTGTTCTGGAAGTGTGCTTCCTGGACCAGCATCACCTGGAAACATGTCAGAAGTACAGACTGTTGGGCTCTGCCCCTAGTTCTACGGGGTCAAAAATTGCAAGGGTGGGACTATTTAAGTGAGATCGGCGCCCTGATGGACTGCTACTGCAACACATCGTGTGGGGGGAGGAAGACTTAGAAATGCAGTTTGGGGGGCGCCTGGGTGGCGCAGTCGGTTAAGCGTCCGACTTCAGCCAGGTCACGATCTCGCGCTCCGTGAGTTCGAGCCCCGCGTCAGGCTCTGGGCTGATGGCTCGGAGCCTGGAGCCTGCTTCCGATTCTGTGTCTCCCTCTCTCTCTGCCCCTCCCCCGTTCATGCTCTGTCTCTCTCTGTCCCAAAAATAAATAAACGTTGAAAAAAAAAAATTAAAAAAAAAAAAAAAAGAAATGCAGTTTGGGCCCTCCTGTGACCATCGGAACCAGACAAACACTCTGGTGCCCCACGTGATTCCCAGGCACACTCAGGGTGGGAAGCAGTGCTCTGTTCTAGAAACTGAGCACCAGACCACTAAGTCTGTCCCCGGGGAGGGCTGGCTCCTTCTCCAGCCTCCTCCTTGCACCTGTGAAGTAACTGTGCACTGCTCTCACGTAGAACTACCATTATGTTCCCGCCTTTTCATCACTGACTCATATCGTCTCAATTTTCACATTGTACTAAATTTCAGTCAGTTACAAAACTTTATTTTTTCCTGTTGGATATACGGGACATCATGTTGAAAGTTTAGGGACATTATAACTTACAAAAATGATTCTTTATCTGTCCCTTGGACTGAATCAACAATATTCACGTTGGATTTATATACTCTTCTCTGCTTACTGAAAATCGTTTCATTACCTCATTACCTATGGATATGTGTGTATACATATATAAGTGTTTGTTTCAACTTATTCTAATTCAGATTTCTCCTTCAGTTAATGGTCTTTGATCTAATTCCTCCATAAGATGATATAAATTTCAAGGAAAAAGCCTAAAAATACTTTCTCTTGAACATCTACACAACATTGTCCCTGAGTCACAATGTCAGGAATGATATCCCCCAAGGTGCTCATTCTTTGCAATTCTATAACCCAGCTTCATGGCCTGGTACAGTAAGCCCTGCCTTTAAGGCCATCTCAGTGATGAATTTGGGGGAAAATCCAAATGAAAAAAAAGAATTTAAAGCTATGGGCAGAAAAATCAGGTTAAACGCCCCAGGAGATGAAAGAAACAACTGTAACACATGGACAAACTCAGTCATGAACTTGGAGAAGATTTAGGTCATGTTTCACTTACATTTCATTTAACAAGCTAAGCACTAGTCTAACTCATCTCACATTGCTATCTAGTGGCCTTAATCACTTTTAAAGAAGACATATTTCTGAGTCATTTTACTTTACAGGAATTCAGTAAACCTTAGAACATGAGCCAAAGAGAGTGAAACCACAATTTCTTACACATTTCAAAGTATTTCTTTAAGAAGCTTCTAGGAATAAACTATACGATTCAAAACTGTTTCTGAGCTCTTCTTCCTTAAGCCCTTGCTAATTTTTCAAGATTTGTCAAGGTATCAAACTGAACTCATTACCTTACCCCCTTAAGGAAGCAATCCATCCCATTTTTTTTCACATTTCTGACATAATTTGCTTTGAATGAGGAAGTCAATGACTATACAAATTGGAGAATGTTATGAACATTCTGCTAGTTACTCAGGCTTACAGTATATTTTATACGTAAATATATATATGTCTTCTGCCATCCGTATTTCCATCACTAGCTCCAAGTCGCTGCGATCTCCACTTGAGTTATGCATTGCCATCTGTCAGATCTGCCTCGACCTCTCCCTTCGTACTTGCCCTGTATCCTAGCAACCTCCCGATATCTTCCACCTTGTCTCACTCTACACCCAATGCCCATCTTCTAGATTTTTTTCTAAACACAGCTCCTTGCTGCTGCTTCTCTGTTCAAGACCAATACTATTTCTAGACTGCTAATTTGTATCAGATCTAGACTGTTTCACTCTTTTCAACTTGTTTGCATAATGTGAGGCTCACATTTTCTTTCCTGCTTCTTGAACAAGGAAAGACCATACTTATTTTCTTGCTTATTCTCAAGCAATGTAAAGGGACAGTCTCCTTTTCTCCATTTTTCAGTTTTTATTAAGTTTATTTAGTTATTTTGAGAGAAAGAGAGGGAGTGCACACATGCATGTGCTCACACAAAAGAGGGGCAGAAAGAAGGAGAAAGAGAGAATCCCAAGCAGGGTCCACACAATCAGTGCACAGATGGAGCTTGATCTCACAAACCCTGAGATCATGACCTGAGCTGAAATCAAGAGTCTAGGACGCTCAGATGAGACACCCAGATGCCCCCAATTTTTTTGTTTATTTTGAGAGAGAGAGAAAGAGTGACAGAAAGCAGGGGAGGGGCATAAAGAGAGAGAGAGAATCCCAAGCAGGCTCAGCACTGTCAGAGCATGGAGCCTGACCGGAGCTCAATCTCAAGACCATGAGATCATGACCTGAGTTTAAATCAAGAATCGAATGCTCAGGGCACCCCTGGGTGGTACAGTCAGTTAAGTGTCTGACTTTGGCTCAGGTCATGATTTCATGGCTCAAGAGTTTGAGCCCCGGGTCAGGCTGTGTGCTGACAACTCAGAGTCTGGAGCCTGCTTCAGGTTCCGTGTCCCCTCTCTCTCTGCCCCTCCCCCACTTGCTCTCTGTCTCTTTCTCTCTCTCTCTCAAAAATAAATAATAAAAAGAGAAGGAAAACTGGTTGATTTTCTTAAAAAAAAGTTGGATGCTCAACCATCTGAGCTGCCCAGCTGCCCCTCAAATTTTTTAATCTCTCAATATCTATGTCTTATTATATCTCCTTGACTAATACTTGCCCTACAAACTTGGTCAACATTAATATCTTCCTCTCAACATAATCAACACTTATGTTTAAAATAGCATTTAAAAAGTTGCTTAAATGCAATGCAAAACACTTCTCCATATTGTATGCAATTTTATGACATGAGCTTGATTTTATGACTTGCTTGTTATTTTGTGGACCTATCAACCTTAATAAGGTGAATTGCATGTGGGACAAGTCCTCAAACCAGATACTCAAGAAATTAACTAATTCAACAAATATTTTTCCTCTGTTACAATCTCGTTATATTTGTTTTTTTAACATATTTTTAATGGTTATTCTTTTTTGAGAGACGAAGTGTGAGTAGGGGAGAGGGAGAGACAGAGGGAGACACAGAATCTGAAGCAGGCTCCAGGTTCTGCACTGACAGACAGACAGCATCAAGCTTGATGTGGGGTTTGAACCCATGAACCATGAGATCATGACTTGAACCAAAGTCTGGCGCTTACCTGACTGAGCCACCCTGGCTCCCCAATCTAGTTATATCCGAAGTGAATCAAACCCAGTACTTGAATGGAAGGGATTCATGACATTTTTTTTAAGTTTCTAAATTTATCCTATCATTTAGGTGACAAAGATATATTGGTAAAGAAGGAGTTTAAAATATATCCAGTTTTTCCTTCTTTATGTTTTAAGTAAATTTTTAATTTTAGAATAATTTTAGATTTAAAGAAAAAAAACGGGAAAATAGTACAGAGTTTCTATAAACCCATACCCAGTTTCCCCTATTAAAACATTTTATATCACTGTGTTACATTTGTTACAATTAGCAAAGCAATATTGATACATATTATTAACTAAAATACTTTATTCAGATTTCCTTAGTGTTTGTCTACTATCCTTTTGAAAAATTTTGGTTTTAGGACACTGCTTACATTTAGTATCATGTCTCTTGGGACTTTTATAGATTGTTATAGGTGCTTAGACATTCCTTGTTTTTGACGACCTTGCTGGTGTTGAAAACTACTGATCAGTTGTTTAGTTTTTTTTTTTAAATTTAATTTTTTTTTTTAATTTACATCCAATTAGTTAGCATATAGTGCAACAATGATTTCAGGAGTAGATTCCTTAATGCCCCTTATCCATTTAGCCCATCCCCTATCCCACAACCTCTCCAGTAACCCTCTGTTTGTTCTTCATATTTAAGTCTTTTATGTTTTTGTCCCCTTCCTTGTTTTTATATTCTTTTTGCTTCCCTTCCCTTATGTTCATCAGTTTTTTATCTTAAAGTTCTCATATGAGCTAAGTCATATATTTATCTTTCTTTACTAATTTTGCTTAGCATAATACCCTCTACTTCCATCCACATAGTTGTAAATGGCAAGATTTCACTCTTTTTGATTGCTGAGTAATACTCCATTGTATAAATATACCACATCTTCTTTATCCATTCATCCATCAATGGACATTTGGGCTCTTTCCATTCTTTGGCTATTGTTGATAGTGCTGCTATAATCATGGGGGTGCCTGTGTCTCTTAGAAACAGGATACCTGTATCTCTTGGATAAATATCTAGCAGTGCAATTGCTGGGCTGTAGGGTAGTTCTGTTTTTAATTTTTTGAAGAATCTCCATACCGTTTTCGAGAGTGGCTGCACCAGTTTGCATTCCCACCAGCAGTGCAAAAGAGATCCTCTTTCTCCGCATCCTCGCCAACATCTATTGTTTCCTGAGTTGTTAATGTTAGCCATTCTGACAGGGGTGAGGTGGTATCTTATTGTGGTTTTGATTTGTATTTCCCTGATGTTGAGTGATGTTGAGCATTTTTTCATGTGTCAGTTGGCCATCTGGATGTCTTCCTTGGAGAAGTGTCTACTCATGTCTTTTGCCCATTTCTTCACTGAATTATTTGTTTTTTGGGTGTGGAGTTTGATAAGTTCTTTATAGATTTTGGATACTAACCCTTTATCTGATATGTCATTTGCAAATATCTTCTCCCATTCCATCATTTGCCTTTTAGTTTTGCTGATTGCTTCCTTTGCTGTGCAGATGCTTTTTATTTTGATTAAGTCCCAGTACTTCATTTTTGCTTTTGTTTCCCTTGCTTCCTGAAACGTGTGGAGTAAAAAGTTGCTGTGGCTGTGGTCAGAGAGGTTTTTGCCTGCTTTCTCCTCAAGAATTTGATGACTTCCTGCCTTACATTGGTCTTTCAACCATTTTGACTTTATTTTTGTGTATAGTGTAAGAAAGTGGTCCAGGTTCATTTTTCTGCATGCCACTGTCCAGTTTTCCCAGCACCACTTGTTGAAGAGACTGTCTTTATTCCATTGGATATTCTTTCCTGTTTTGTCAAAGATTAATTGCCCATACAATTGTGGGTCCATTTCTGGGTTCTCTATTCTGTTTCATTGATCTGAGTGTCTGTTCTTCTGCCAATACCATACTGTCTTGATGATTACAGCTTTGTAGTATAGCTTGAAGTCTGGGATTGTGATGCCTCCTGCTTTGGTTTCCTTTCTCAAGATTGCTTTGGCTATTCAGGGTCTTTTCTGGTTCCATACACATTTTAGGATTATTTGTTCTAGCTCTGTGAAGAATGCTGTTGTTACTTTGATAAGGATTGCATTGAATATGTAGATAGCTTTGGGTAGTATCGACATTTTAACAATATTTGTTCTTCCTATCAATGAGCATGGTATATTTTCCCATTTTTTGTGTGTCTTCTTCAATTTCTTTCATAAGGTTTCTATAGTTTTCATTGTATAGATTTCTCACCTCTTTGGTTAAATTTATTCCTAGGTATTTTATGGTTTTTGGTGCAATTGTAAATGGGATCAATTCCTTGATTTCTCTTTCTGTTGCTTCATTGTTGGCAAATAGGAATGCAACCAATTTCTGTGCATTGATTTTATATCCTGAGACTTGCTGAATTCATGGATCAGTTCCAGCAGTTTTTTTGGTGTAATCTTTTGGGTTTTCCAAATACAGTATTATGTCATGTGTGAAGAGTGAAAGTTTAACCTCCTCCTGGCTGATATGGATGCGTTTTATTTCTTTGTGTTGTCTGATTGCAGAGCCTAAGACTTCCAATACTATGTTGAATAATGGTGGCAAGGGTGGACATCCCTGTCTTGTTCCTGACCTTAGGGGTAAAGCTCTCAGTTTTTCCCCATTGAGGATGATATTAGCATTGGGTCTTTCACATATGGCTTTTATGATCTCGAGGTATGATCCTTCTATCCCTACTTTCTTAATGGTTTTTATCAAGAAAGGATGCTGTATTTTGTCAAATGCTTTCTCTGCATCTATTGAAAGGATCATATGGTTCTTGTCCTTTCTTTTTTATTGATGTGATGAATCACGTTGATTGTTTTGTGGGTATTGAACCAGCCCTGCATCCCAGGTAAAACCTGCTTGGTCATGGTGAATAATGTTTTTAATGTATTGTTGGATCCAATTGGCTAATATGTTGTTGAGGATTTTTGTGTCCATGTTCATCAGGGATATTGGTCTATAGTTCTCCTTTTTAGTGGGGTCTCTGTCTGGTTTAGGAATCAAGGCTTCATAGAAAGAGCTTGGAAATTTTCCTTCCATTTCTATTTTTGGAACAGCTTCAAGAGAATAGGTGTTAACTCTTCCTTAAATGATTGGTAGAATTCCCCTGGAAAGCCATCTGGTCCTGCACTCGTTCTTCAGGAGATTTTGGATTAGTAATTCGATTTTTTTTTTTTACTGGTTGTTTATCTGTTTACATTTTTGTTTCTTCCTGTTTCAGTTTTGGTAATTTACATGTTTCTAGGAATTTGTCTATTTCTTCCAGATTGCCCATTTTATTGGCATATAATTGCTCATAATATTCTCTTATTATTGTTTGTATTTCTTCTGTGTTGGTTGTGATCTCTCCTCTTTCATTCTTGATTTTATTTATTTGGGTCCTTTCCTTTTTCTTCTTGATTCAACTGGCTAGTGGTTTATCAATTTTGTTAATTTTTTCAAAGAACAACCTTCTGATTTCATTGATCTGTTCTACTGTTTTTGTTTTTGTTTTTTTATGGTTTCAATAGCATTGATTTCTAATCTTTATTATTTCCTGTCTTCTGCTGGTTTTGGGTCTTATTTGCTGTTCTTTTTCCAGCTCTTCAAGGTGTAAGATTAAGTTGTGTATCTGAGACCTTTCTTCCTTCTTCTGGAAGGCTTAGATTGGTATATACTTCCCTCTTATAACCACCTTTGCTGTGTCCCAGAGATTTTGGGCTGTGATGTTACCATTTTCATTGGTTTCCATGTAGTTTCTAATTTCCTCTTTAACTTCTTGTTTAGCCCATTCATTCTTTACTTATCCAAGTTCTTTAGTCTCCAGGTATTTGTTATCTTTCCAAATATTTTCTTGTGGTTGATTTCATGTTTCACAGGGTTTTGGCCTGAAATTATGCATGGTATGATCTCGATCTTTTTGTACTTGTTGAGGGATTATTTGTGTTCTAGTATGTGATCTATTCTGGAGAACGTTCCATGTGCACTGGAGAAGAATGTATATTCCGCTGCTTTAGGATGAAATGTTCTGAATATATTTGTTAAGTTCATCTGGTCAGTGTGTCATTCAATGCCATTGTTTCCTTGTTGATTTTCTGTTTAGATGATCTGTCCATCATTGTAAGTGGGGTGTTGAAGTCCCCTACTGTTATGGTATTATTATCAATGAGTTTCTTTATGTTTGTGATTAATTGATTTATATATTTGGGTGCTTTCACATTTGGAGCATAAATGTTTACAACTGTAAGTTCTACTTGGTGGATAGACCCCTTAATTATGATATAATGCCCTTCTTCATCTCTTGTGACAGTCTTTATTTTAAAGTCTAGATTGTCTGATATAAGTATGGCTACTCTGGCTTTCTTTTGTCAACCATCAGCGTGCTAGATGGTTCTCCATCCCCTTACTTTCAATCTGAAGGTGTCTTTAGGTCTAAGGTGGGTCTCTTGTAAACAGCATATCCATTCTGTTACCTTATGTCTTTTGTTTGGAGCAATTAGTCCATTGACATCTAGAGTAAGTACTGAAAGACATGAATTTATTGCCATTATGTTTTTTGTAGAGTTGGAGTTTCTGGTGGTGTTCTCTGGTCCTTTACAGTTTTTGTTGCTTTTGGTTTTCTTTTCTGTCTTTTCTCCCCTAAGAGAGTCCCCCTTAAAATTCCTTGAAGGGCTGGTTTAGTGGTCACAGATGACTCTAATTTTTGTTTGTCTTTGAAACTTTTAATCTCTCCTATTCTGAATGACAGGCTTGCTGGATAAAGAATTCTTGGCTTCATATTTTTCTGCTTCAGCACATTGAATATATCCTGCCACTCCTTTCTGGCCTGCTAAGTTTCTGTGGATAGGTCTGCTGCAAACCTGATCTGTTGTCCCTTGTAGGTTAAGGACTGTTTTTCCCTTCCTGCTTTCATGATACTTTCCTTTTCTGAGTATTTTGTGAATTTGACTATGATATGCCTTGTTAATGGTCGGTTTATGTTGAATCTAATGGGAGTCCTCTGTGCTTCCTGGATTTTGATGTCTGTGTCTTTCCCCAGGCTAGGAAAGTTTTCCACTATGATTTGCTCACATAACCCTTCTACCCCTTTTTCTCTTTCTTCATCTTCTGGGACCCTTATGATTCTGATGTTGTTCCTTTTTAATGAGTCACTAATTTCTCTAATTCTTAAATCGTCCTCCTTTGCCTTAGTCTCCCTCTTTTTCTGCTTCGTTATTCTCCATAAGTTTGTCTTCTATATTGCTGATTCTCTATTCTACCTCAACCATCCTTGCCGCCATGGCGTCCATTCAAGATTGCAGCTCAGTTATAGAATTGTTTATTTCATCCTAACTAGTTTTTACTTCTTTTATCTCCTCAGAGAATGATTCTAAACTATTTTTGACCCCAGCTAGTATTCTTATTATCGTGATTCTGAATTATGGGTCAGACATCTTGCTTGTATCTGTGTTGATTAAGTCCCTGGCTGTCATTTCTTCCTGCCTTTTCTTTTGGGGTGAATTCATTTGTTTCATCATTTTGAAGGAAGAAAAGGAATTAATAAGGTAAAAAAATAAAATTAAAAACAACACACACACAAAAGAATAGACTAAATCATGCTAGATCCTAAGTGTGTTCTGGTCTGCTTGTTGAAAGGAGATTGATAGATTAGAGAAAAAAGGGAGGGGGAAGGAAAACATTTGAAAATTTGAAAAAAATGAATACAGTGAAATAGAATGAAATGAAGGAAGTAAAATAGAATTTTAAAAATTTACCAAAAAGTTAAAAATACAGTAGAAAAATGAAGAAAATATTTTTAATAAAAATTGAAAATAAAAATAAATTTTTTATCTTTCTGTATTCAAGAATAACAAATGAAAAAGAGAAAAAAGAAAGAAGAAAATTGAATAGATGGACCAGTGAACAGACTGAAATATGATTTAAATTACAATGTTTTCCCCTACAAGTCAAACTATGAAGCAATGTATAGTCCATAAACTAAGCAGGCAGACAGACTTGTGGTGTTTTTGAAGAGCAAGGTTGGCCTAGTTGGGCGGGGCTTAGTGTAATGGCTCTGTTGTCCACTAGATGGCGCTGCTTTGCTTACTGGGGTGGATAGTTGTGGTGCTTGTAGTTGTGTATGTACATGCGCGAGAGGGGCGAAAATGGCGTCACCCAGCTACCCAGTCTCTAGTATCAGAACTCTGTTCTGGATGAGCAATCATATACGCATCCTTTGTCTTCGGCTTCTGTCCACTACCTGTTTTTACACTGACCATGACCAAGCCATCAGGTTGCCAGGCAGCACCTCCCTCCTGAGTTTCATCTCAGATATGGCTGTGTTTCCCAACTTCTCACTGCTGAGGGACTGTGGTTTTGTTCTGCTCAGACCTTCTGGGGGAGGGTCTCACAAGCAATGGCCAGATGCTGGCTGCACCCAGGAATGTTTGTGGGACTGTGCTGCTGCTGATGCCCAGAGGCTGTAGCTGGGTGCCAGCCCATCTCAGAAAATGTTCATGTGACTGTGTAGCAGCAGCATTTCAGGGATTATGGAAAATCTCAGCACACATCTGGCACTAGGCTTCACCCTTAGTGACCTTTTCCAGCACCAGTGAATGTGGTTGTTCTCCAGGGTCTGCTGGCCACTTTTGCCTGTGGTGTGGCTGCCCATCCTCTACCAAATGTCCTCCCAGTAGGGGAACCATCTCTCCCCTGTGACCGGAGAACCCCTGGACCTCACTCTGCTCCTGGGGACTCGTCCTTCCCACCAGAGCCCCACCAGGTGTTGAGCTGCAGAGTTTCAGACTCTGCACTCCTCCTGTTTATAGAGTCTTAGTGGAATTGAAACCCTTTCTCCTTTCTCCCTTTTCAGTTCAGTCCCTGCAATTCTATTCACTTTTCCACTTTCTCTCCAGCTGCTTTTGGGGGGGTGCTTTTCCTGTACTCTCCCACCATCTCTGTCCTCTATACAATCAAAACAGCTCCCTGCCCTCCATGGCTTCTCTCTCCCCCAGTTCACCTGTCCGGGCCACATACCTGCTGATTTCTGTGGTTCAGGTTGTGCAGATTGCTGTGTTGATCCTCAAATCAGTTTTCTAAGCGTGCAGGATAGTTTAGTGTTGATATGGCTGTATTTCATGGACACAAGATGCAAAAAAACTTCCATGTTGTTCCACCATCTTGACTCCTCCCCCAATCAGTTGTTTAGTAAAATGTCCCCCAGTTAGGATTTGTCTGATGTTTTCCTCACCATTAAAGGGTGATCATGGGGTTTTGGAGGAAAGACTACAAGGGTAAAGTTCCATTTTCATTGCATAATAGTAAAGGTACATGTTATCAATATGAGTTATCATTGTTTGTGTGAATTTTCATCACTTGGCTTAGGCAGTGCTAGTCAGGTTTCTTCACTGTAAAGTTTTTATTTTTCTTTCCTTTTCTATATTTTACTCTTTGGAAAGAAATAACAGTGCAGCCTACAATTAACAGTATGATGTTAATGGGGCACCTGGGTGGCTCAGTAGGTTGAGTATCTGACTTTGGCTCAGGTCACAATCTCACGGGTTCATGAGTTTGAACCCTACATCCCTGCACTGAGCTTGCTGCTGTCAGCGTGGAGCCTACTTCAGATCCTCTGTTCCCCTCTCTTTTGCACCTCCTCTCCTTGGGCTTATTCTTGCTTTCAAAATTAATAAATATTTTTTTTAAAAAAGAGCATGAAGTGAATGCTACACCTTCTGGAGGGGAGACTGTTTACATAAATTATTCAGCATTCTTTTACATGGAAGATGTACTTTTTCCCACCTATGTATTTATTCAACTTATTCAATCACTTGTTTATATCAATATGAGTTCATAAATATTTATTTCATACTTTTGAATATAATCCAATACTACTTTATTTTCTTGCTCAAATTATTGCAGATTTGAGTATTGGGAACTGTTTATGTTGGCTTTTATGCCCCTTTGGTACATCTCAATCACTGTGTGTGTGTTTGCACGTGTGTATTGAACACTTCCTTACCTTCTGACACTACAAGATGCTTCAGGCTTGTCTTGTATATTTCTTTTCCAATCTTAGAATCAGCCATTTCTCTAAGAAAACTTGGTTCTTTTTATTGGATAATGGTTATTAGAAATCAAGATCTTGGCAGTGGATGTGATCCTTCCTTATTTTTGGCTCCCCTCTGTGGGGATCAGGATAAAGATTAGCATAAGAAAGCATACATAATTATTTACTTGCAGGCCTTGGGTAAATGAAAACATACATCCATAAAAAGACTTGTATGTGAATGTTCATAGTGGTTTTATTCATTAAAAACAAAACAAAACAAAACAAAAACCTGGCAAAAAATCAAATGTCCCTTCTGGAAAAAAATCCACCATTGAGAACATTTCTGATTTATGGGAGGAGGTCAAAATAACAACATTAGCAAGTTTGGACGTCAATTCCCATCCTTGTGGATGACTTTGAGGGGCTTTGAGACTGCAGTGGAGGAAGTGACTGCAGTGGAGGAATTAACTGCAGAAGTGGTGGAAATAGAACTAGAATTAGAAGTGGGGCTTAAAGATGGGACTGCATTGCTGCACTCTCATGATCAAACATGAATAGATGAGGCATTGCTTCTTAGGGATAAGAAAAGAATGTGGTTTCCTGAGATGAAATCTCCTCCTGGTAAAGATGCTGTGAAGATTACTTAAATGATAAGAAAAGATTTAGAATGTTTCATGCACTTAGTTGTTAAAGCAGCGGCTGGGTCTGAGAGGATTGACTCCAATTTTGATAGAACTACTGTAGTCAAAATACTATCAAATAGCATCATATGCTACAGAGAAGTTGTTCATGAAAGGAAGAGTCAACTGATGTGACAAACTTCATTTTTGTCTTAAGAAATTACTGTGGCCACTCCAACCTTCAGAAACCACCACCCTGATCAGTCAGCAGCCATCAACATGGAGGCAAGACCCCATGCCAGCAAAAGGATTACAACCTGGTGAAAACTCAGATGATGGTAAACACTTTTAGCAATAAGGTGTTTTTAAATTAAGACACACACACACACACACACACACACACATAATGGTATTGCACATTTAATAGACCAAAGTTTAGTGTCAATATAACTTTATTTATATTTTTGTTTTCTAAAATATTTTGCTTTTTTGGGAAACCAAGAAGGCCACTTGATTCACTTTATCATGGTATTTGATTTTATATGGGTGGTCTCGAACCAAACCCACATCGTCTCTGAGGTATGCCTGCATATCACATATTTATTATTACATAACAAATAAAAATGAAAGCATAACATGTATATAGTCCACATAATAAAAATACAATTAAATACAAATATATAAGTTCTGAACTTTACTTACTAATATTTTGTTGAAGATTTTCAAATTTGTTTTCATGAGGTACATTGGTTTATAAAGTGCCCTTCCTCAAAATGTCCTTATCAGGCTTTTGTATCGGGGTTATCTATCTTCATAAAACAAGCTAAGTACTTTTACTCATTCTTTTAGTATTTTTTTATTCTTTCCAAAGAAACAAACTTGGGCTGTGTTTATTTTGCTATTGTTTGTCTCTCATTTTTTTTTATTTCATTGATTTCTTTTCCTACTCATATTATTCCCTGTCATCTACTTACTTTGTGCATAATTTACAATTTTTTTCTAGCTTTTAGAAGCAAAATCTTAGATCATTGAGTTTAAATATTCCTTTTGTTTGTTTTATTTTGTTTTCGGAGGAGCCAGACTAGACCTGATTAGGACTAGGGAGGAAGTCTTGTCACCATAGGAGGGATTCACTGTAAAACTAACATGTTGTTCCATTTTGTCTGTCAAGTACTAGAGCATTTAGGTAATAATGTAAAAATGTAATTGGGAGCGTATAAATATAACCAGTAAAAGTTACCTCAATACTCTCCAGTATTAGCCACTATTATTTATCTTTAAAAACATGAAAAGTTATTGTTAGTGTACATTGATAGAAACTGCTAAATCCAATTTTTTTTAATGTATTTATTTTTTAATTTACATAATTTAATTTACATTTACGTTAGTTAGCATATAGCGCAACAGTGATTTCAGGAGTAAATTTCTTAATGCCCCTTACCCATTTAGTCCATCCCCTCCCCCCCCCACAACCCCTCCAGCAACCCTTTGTTCTCTATATTTAAGAGTCTGTTATGATTTGTCTCCCTTCCTGTTTTTATATTATTTTTGCTTCCCTTCCCTTGTGTTCATCTGTTTTTTATCTTAAATTCCTCATATGAGTGAAGTAATATGACATTTGTCTTTCTCTGACTAATTTCACTTAGCATAATACCCTCTAGTTCCATTCATGTACTTGCAAATGGCAAGATTTCATTCATTTTGATTGCCGAGTAATACTCCATTGCATATATATACCACATCTTCTCTATCCATTCATCCACTGATGGACATTTGGGCTCTTTCCATACTTTGGCTATTGTTGACAGTGCTGCTATAAACATTGGGGTGCATGTACCCTTTCGAAATAGCACACATGTATCCCTTGGATAGATACCTAAGAGTGCAATTGCTGGGTCATAGGGTAGTTCTATTTTTAACTTTCTAAGGAATCTCCATACTATTTTCAAGAGTGGCTGCACCAATTTGCATTCCCACCAGCAGTGGAAACTGGTAAATACAATTTTAAAGGATAATTATAAATTATTTCAAGAAAGTCTTTAAAAATAAAATGTTTGCTTTTAGATTTATAATAGAATAAATGAAGCTCTGGTTCAAGAAGGCAATGTAGGAATATCCTGAACTCACCTCCCCCATGGACCCAATAAGTATATAGGTACATATCAAAGAATTTCCTGTGGACAAACCCTAAAGGCTGGCTGAGTAATGATCTACAGCAGGAAAATGAGAAGGAAAAAAAACACATTGAACTAATTAGGAGAGGCTGGGACACAATCTGGCCATAAACTTCCCATGGTGACCCACAACTGGAAGGAATTCAAAACCTGGAGCTTCTCCCTGAGGAGTGAAGGGTGTGAACCCATCATGCACCCCAACTTTTAAGACCAGAACCTGAGAAATGAATGCCCCAAACATCTAGCTTTGAAAACCAATGAAGGCTGCACCCATGAGACCCACAGAACTATATAGCAATCTGAGGAAAGACTTTATAAGGGCTCCTGTGCTCAGGCTCACACAAGGCCCAGCTCAGAGGCAGCCAATTACACTCAGACTTTATGTGAAAGAGATTCACTTACTGGTATTAAAATTGGCCTGAGGGACAGTTTATTTAAGATACATATTTAAATCCTGCTGGAAGATCTGTCTCTGAGACAGAAACAGGTGGGTGCCATCTTGCTGCTTCCCTGCGGCTGCACGTCTGAGCACCACAATCTCATGGAAGAAAGGTTTTATGGGTTTCCGGTACCCTGAGTTTTGCAGCTACCACCCAGCTGTCCCTCTCCTAATCAAGGGACACCCCTTGATTGCTTGACTCTGGTGGCAGCAAAACTTGTGCTCCAGGATCCCGTGGGATTGTAACAATCAGAAAGTTCTTGGCAGTTACCATCATCGAGGCACTGTACAGAAACAGAAACACACTGCCAGTCCTTCTGTGAAAGAGGTCTTTTTACTTGTTCCAGAGTTTCAGTTAGAGGGATAGGCTTCAGGTTTGGTTCACACCAGAAACCACAAAACTCCTAGAAGAAAACATAAGTGGGAAGCTCCTTGATGTAGGTCTTGGTGATGAGTTTTTAAAAATCTGACACTAAAAGCAAAAGCAACAAAAGCAAAAATAAAAATGTGGGACTACATCAAACTACAAAAAACAACAACAAAAAAACAACAAAAAAAGCCTGCACAGCAAATAAAATCAACCAAATTAAAAGGCAACCTACAAAATGTGAGAACATATTTGAAAATCATATATGTCAGAAGGGATTAATATCCAAAATATATAAGGAACTCATATAATTCAATAGCAAAATGTAAAATAAAATAAAGAATAAAAATATGATTAAAAATGGGAAGAAGATCTGAAGAGACATTTTCCAAGGAAGGCATAGAGATGACCAACAGGTACAGGAAAACATGGTCAACATCATTAAACATCAGGGAAACACAAATCAAAACCACGAGGTATCACCTCATACTTGTCAGAATGGCTATTATCAAAAGGACAAGAAATAACAAGTGTTGGTGAAGATGTGGAGACAAGGGAACCCTCATGCACTGTTGGTGGGAATGCCAACTGGTGCAGCCACTGTGGAAAACAGTATGGAAGTTCTTCAAAAATTAAAAGTAGAACCACCATATGATCCAGAAATTCCTCTTCAGGTGTTTATCTGAAGAAAATGAAAACACTAGCTCAAAAGTGCATATACACCCCTATGTATATTGCATCATTTTTTGCAATAGCCAAGATATGGAAACAGCTCAAGTGTCCACTGATGGATGAATGGAAAAAGGAAATGTGAGACACACACACATACAAACACACACACACACACACACACACACACAAATACAACAGAATATTTTTCAGCTATAAAAAAAAATGAAATCTTGCCATTTGTGAAAATGTGGATAGATTTCGAGGCATTATGCTAAGTGAAATAAGTCGGACACAAAAAGACAAATACGGTATAATCTCACATATGGAATCTAAAAAAATAAAATAAAACAAAATCAAAAACAAGCTCATAGTTACAGAGAATAGGTTAGTGTTGCCAGAGGGAGCAATAGCGGGTGGGAGAAATGGATGAAGGTGATCAAAAGGTACAACTTCCAGTTATAAAATAAGTAAGTCATGGGGATGCGACTTTCAGCATGGTAACTATAGTTAATAATACCATGTTGCATATTTGAAAATTGCTAGGAAAATAGATCTTACATGTTCTCCTCACAAGAAAACAAATCTGTAACTGTCAGGTGATGGATGTTAACTCTATTTATTGTGGTGATCATTTAGCAATGCTTACAAATATCAAATCATCATGTTGCTCACCTTAAACTAATAGAATAGTATATGTCAGTTATACCTCAATTTTAAAAGCTTTAAACGAAATGAATGCAAATAGGGCAAAAATTAGTTATCTAAAAGCAAACTATAGACCTTTCACTTTTTTCCCCTTGTGACATAGAAAAAGGAAGCTCTTTCCTAACCCCCCATAAGTCTAGGAATGGGAGATGCTTTTGGGCACCACATAGACCCTCCTCCTCCTCCTCACATGGGGAGCACTTATTTCCCCAGCAAGGGGGTCATTACAACTGGCAGTTTGCCATTGAGCCTACTCTGACAGCAATTAAAAGCTGCCTTGCCCAAGGTTATGACTAATTTTGGTGGGCAGCTTGCACTTGATGTCTCCTTCATGGGAGGGTTTAAGGCCTGAGCCCTCTGCTCCAACATGGGGCAACTCTGCAGGCTCATTCCAGCTCCAGAGCTCCCCATGGGACCAGTAGGCCTTTGGTATGAAGGCATCTGGCACCATAGCTCAATGCTGTTCCATAAACGTTGCCCTCCAGAGTTCTTACTGTAAACTTCTTACCTGCAAACTTCAGTCTGGGCATCTGTTCCTGTAGCTGATTCAGGACACCATACTACTGAGAAATCAACTCATATTGCTTTGCTGCTGTGTTTATTTGTTGTGTTAATTTTGGATCACATGTGAAAAATGGCAAGAAAGAGCTACCCTTTCTCAAAATTATTACTACATAACATAGAAAATGCTTACATATATCTTAGGAAAAGTAATCACCTGTAGGTAGTGAATCTTATTTTATTGTGCAAAGACATTTTCTTGTGGGGCCCCATTCGCATACTTTGTTCCATATGGTGTGCTTACTGAGTGTACACAAACGTTAAAGGGCAAACTTATTACAATTCGGAGCTTAAACATTAGTAGAGGTGTTGCTTACAAATATGGTATGTTTTAAGGAATGATTTTCTTCCTATGATTTATCTTATGAATTTTTTTATTCACTTAAACACATACACAATTAAGAGCGCCTTGTAGTGAATGTCTGATTTTGGAATTCATTTCTCTGAAGTGTTTACACAGGGCTCTAAGTCAGAGTGTTCATGCTAAATTGCCAAATCCGTTAAGTACACTGAGTCAAACTACCAGTTTGCTTCTGGTCTGAATCAACTTCATAGGCTTGATGTTATGGCCAAAGCCTTGTTCTTTCTTTTTAATGTGAACAGTGGTACCTCCTTGCCTGACATTCTTTGGAGGAATAGAATGAGAAGGGATGCAAAGAGTGTCTTCAGGGTCAAGCTCTAGGCCAGAGGAGGGTGCCATGAACCTGATCATTAGTGGAGAGTTTTTGCCTGCTATGGGTTAGTATGGATGTTGTGACTTCCTCTGACTGGTGGTTCACCTACCAGCAGGAGCACAGAAAACAGGACAGCTGTCCCAGGGTTTTCCGGGAATTATACTCAGCTGCACAAGTTAGAGGAGGTAATTTGCATGTAATTTGCATAAGAGTTGGTATTTATTCATAAAATGATATTGGCTACTTGCAAGTAATTTTCAGGTTCATTTGTTATTGTTGCACTGAGAGCTATGGCACTTTGATTTCCTTCTCTGTCTTTCTTTTCCCCCATGACTGTAATTAACATAAAAAACTGAATTGAGCTACTGAGAGAGGAGAGAAAGCATAGGCCACAGGGGATGGCCCAGGATTGTAAACCTAGCTCCCCTACCCCTCTGATAATACCCTGTGGCCCATTAACAACACATAATAGCTAAGACAACAGGCTACTGTTTCTTAATATTCCATGAATTCACCAACAATGGACCCATCTCCTCAGGTCTCTGTAATTGGTATTTGCTCTGCCTGGAATGTTCTTCCTCCAGATATTCATTCATATTGTTCATGCCTTCCAGTTAGGGATGCCAGATTTTGCAAATAACAAATACAGGACATCCAGTTAGACTTGCATTTCAGTTAAACAATAATATTTTGATATAAATATGTCCCATGCCATGTTTGGGACATACTCAAACTGAAAACTTATTTGTCATTTATCTGAAATTCAAAGTACCTGGCACCCCATAATTTTTCTGACAACCCTACCTTAAGTCATTCATGTTTTTGACAATTGTAACCTGCTATGATAAGTCTTTGCTGACCATTCTTAATGTAAAAGAGCACTTCCTAGCACTATGTCTACCATGTTCTGCTTCATTTTTGAATTCACAATACATGCCACAGCTTGACACAATAGTATATATTTCTTTTTTAATGTTTATTTATTTTGAGAGCACGAGAGACAGTGAGTGGGGGGAGAGTCAGAGAGAGGGAGGGAGAGAGAGAATCCCAAGCCCCTGACACAGGGCTTCTTCTTAGGACTGTGAGATCATGACCTGAGCCAAAATCAAGAGTCGGACGCTCAACCAACTGAGCTACCCAGGCACTCTCATAGTGTATATTTCTTCATCTGGTGTAGTAGTCAGGGTTACAGCAGTAAACAGATGGCACATTCAAATGGGTAAATATAAAAGAGTTCAATAGGGAACTATTTAAAGTATGTGGGCAGCATTAAAGGTGGCCATTGCATGACCAAGCACCTAAGGCGGCAAGTGAAGAACCACCACTAGAGTAGTCCCCAGAGCTCAGTATCTGGGGTCATGGACTGGGTGGGGGGAGAGAGAAGATTTGATAGAGCTAATGGAACATACACAACATACTTGGCCATTGTTAGCTTCACTAGAATGGAAGCACCTTAATGGCAGCAGTTTTATTTTGCTCACTGTTCTCTCTGTGGCCTCTGAATAATACCTGTCATATAGTAAATGCTTCAGAAACATTTGATGAAGAATTAAATGTGTTTAGGGGCACCTGCGTGGCTCAGTCAGTTGAGTGTCCAACTTCGGTTTAGGTTATGATCTCATAGTTCATGGGTTCGAGCCCTGCATCAGGCTCTGTGCTGACAGTTCAGAGCCTAGAGCCTGCCTTGGATTCTGTGCCTCACTCTCTGCTCCTCCCCCTTTCACATTCTGTCTGTCTCTCAAAAATAAATAAACATTAAAAAAATAAAAAAATAAAAATAATTAAACTTGTTTGACTGGCATGGTAAAACTAGGGAAGCAAGGCAGTCTAGGGAGGCAATCACTTAAGAGACAAAAGTGGTGTTAGTTTCTAGGAATACAACAATCTATTCCTTAGAACCTGCATAACAAAAAGTGAGAGCACAGGTTTGTGAGTTTGAGCCCCGCATCAGGGTCTGTGCTGACTGTGAAGAACCTGCTTGGGATTCTCTCTCTCTCTCTCTCTCTCTCTCTCTCTCTCTCAAAATAAATAATAAATATTTTTTTTTTTTAAAGTGAGAGCACAGATAGCAGCTACAGACTAGACAGTTGACACCAGGTCATATAACAGATGTAATGGAGTTGTCTTCATAGAAGGGCCCAATGCTGCCAACAAGCACACAGGAACATTCATGGTTAGAAAGCCAGGCAGGTGCTCTGTATGGAGGAGGTGTGATAGCACTTAGCACCACCCTGCTCCTGAGTAATTCTCAGAGCCAGGGCTCTAGGATGGATGTATGAAGTTGAAATGGGTAAGATGATGTAGGGATGGAGGGCTGATGTCCAAAGAGATGGATGCTATCACTTGTGGGACAGCATCCCAATCAGGAATCTGGTTATCAGATTTCAGTTAGAAAGGGGAGACAGAATCTGAATAACAAGGTGGAAATCAGGTTGTTAGTCTTGAAATTTGAAATCAGGAGTGGCCTTGCAATGAGGGAGACTGCTGAACCTCAGTTTTGGCCTCTTATCACATCATACTCTCTCCCTAAGGATTAGAAGAGGGCTGAGCCCCACCCCTCCCTGGTGGGGTGGCCATCGTCTTACAAATGTAAAAGTAAGAAATTAAGGGGGATAACAAACATTTATTGAATATTTGCATTGTTATATATACAGTCCTGAATTATTGGTATCTTTCCTCATTAAATCCTTAAAACTATTTCGTAAGCTATTTGCTATTTTCCCTTTTACCAATGAAGAAACCCATTGATAGACCCAAGTTCAAAGGCATGCACAAAATCAATGGAATGGCTCTCTTCATATTTCTTTCTGAAGAAAGAAGTACCCAGGTTTCTAAAGATGAATATTTCCTGGCACTTGTATCCATTTCTGCTGAAATGAAGCTCTTCTTTTTATTACGACATCAGGCCAGTTATCAAAACATTCTTTCCAGAATATAGTAAACAATGGCAGAGTGAAAGTACATGTATGTAAAAGATTGTTTAAAATATTTTCCGCTACTGATCATAGGTGACTTATGGCAAAGAATTTTTTATCTGTGTTGCATTAAGGTGATAATGATAATAAAAAATAACCTGATCAAGTGATTTGTCAGAAAAGAAGTCTTGTGTGTTTGGAATGGATCGGGGATGTGTCTGAAACAGGGGGATCCTGGTGTCTGTAAATATTGAATTGATGGTGGATTTTGTAACTTAAATCCTGGGAACTACCATGTGAGTGGTTTTAAATTCAGTTCAGAAAATAATCTTCCAAATATATCAACATGGTCTTTGAGGTCTCCAGATCATGTTTTAGAAAGTGTCCATTTTACAACTGCCTCTAAAACAAAATGATGACTTTCCTCCCTGATGTGCACATTTTACAACTTTATTTCCCCTTCAAAAAAAAGGAAAGTAAGCTGAAAGGAAACTGTTTATTAAAATACCTACTCAAGGTATCAGTAGCTCAAAGTAGCCACCCTGAACTCACCAGTCCCCCTGTGGCTTGCAAATAATTAGAATAAACACATCATTAGCATTGGCAATGAAGGAAACAATGACTATTTGGTCTTATAGAGAACCATTCATGTAAGCTCTTTAACATTAATCAAGATAGATTTAAAAAAAAAAACAAACCTCTAATTGCTTTCCTGTTAATTATTTATATTCACCAAATATTTTATGTTTGACTGTTAGTTCATAGCCTTGTGAAGTATGTCAGGGTATAACATATTTATTTACAAGTCTGGCAGTTGTGAACCAGACTTGCCCTACTCCAGCTTTGGCTGAAGCCACTCATCTCCAACACAGTCTTTCCTCTACGGTGGCTCATCATTAACAATATACTACAAATAATACCTTGTATTTCTATGGTGCCTTCCAGATATAAATTCTTGTTTTTGTCACTGACACCGAAAATGCACACTCCTAAGAGGTCATTTAATATACTCCTACCACATGCTACATAAAGTATGTACTTAGCATCACCAGCCGTAGGTAAGATGATTTGATTTGATGACACCCTAGTCCCCACTCTTATGCTCAAAGCAGACATTACTAATCCATACTGGAATTGTCCAGCTAGTCCTTGATCCAATTATAATGCTTCTTAACACAGTGTCCCAAGCAATTTCCTCCAATCGATTGGTTTTTATCTTCACTGTCAACTCATATTTATCATCCACTATCCACACTTGGAACACCTTAGGGAGGATGAGCTTATTACCTCTCAGAGAGCTTATTAACTCTGGTTGTGAGAACAGTTCTTTCTAAATACTCTTCAATAATTTAACGTATCAAGTGCTATTCTCAAATTTCTGTCTCTTATCCCTTTATCTACCTTGTCCTTATCTCCTTTATTTGTTTTACCTCTATCTGTCCTTTATCTCAAAAGTGTCAACTCCAATCATGGCAGAAATAAAAATATAACACAACTCCTCCATGTTTTTAAGTTCTGTTTTATTTCAAATCTATTCAGGTTTTAAAATAAGCAATCTACATTGTAGGTTTTGGAGCTACTGAGGACCACCCAGGAAGGAAAACAAAAGATCTCAAACTGTCCTTAAAAAAACAATGCTAGGGGCGCCTGGGTGGCGCAGTCGGTTAAGCGTCCGACTTCAGCCAGGTCACGATCTCGCGGTCCGTGAGTTCGAGCCCCGTGTCAGGCTCTGGGCTGATGGCTCGGAGCCTGGAGCCTGTTTCCGATTCTGTGTCTCCCTTTCTCTCTGCCCCTCCCCGTTCATGCTCTGTCTCTCTTTGTCCCAAAAAAAATAAAAAAAAAAAAAAAAAAAAAAACAATGCTAGAAGGTCCACCAAAGATGGAGAATCTTCTGGGAAGGTAATAGGGGAGTACATTCCAAACAGATGAATGGGTCAGAGATGTTGTACTGGCTATGAGACATCTTTCAGACTAGAGATTCTGGAACTTAAGCTGGAGGGCTTACTAAAACATAGGTTGCTGGTCTCCTCCTCTGTGCAGCTGATTCCACAGATCCAGAGTGAGGCCTGAGAATCTGCCCTTCTAACAAGATTCTGTGCAGTGTCGATGCCATTGGTCCAGGGACCACATTTTGAGAATCACTGTTTCTAACGTGAGCATATTTATGTGTGCCTGCTCCCAGGTCCACAAGGCTATCCCTTCTCTTCTGTCAGTCTTTACTTTCTGAGCAGGGAACATGGAAACAAGTCAGGATGAATGCATTGTTCAAGCAACATCTTGAAGCAACATCTTGAAGTTGTCAATTTGGCAAGGTGATGTATCTACTTGGCCAGTGTGTATTCATAGTCTGTCACACCAGGGATTGTCAGGCATGCACCTGTGGTGACAGCGAGGCAAGCACAGCTAGGAAAGGAGGTGGGGAGGAAACCCCAAGGGGAAGCATGGGGACAGGATGCGGAGGAACCTTCTATCTGAAGTTCTAAAGTAGGGTCTACAGCCATTGTCAGTAGTGACTAGGATTGAGGTATGACTCCAATGGATTCTTTTAGGGCATGTAGTATGGTGACCTCCTCATACAAATCATCATTGCCATGCCTGGTAAAGTGGTCTGTGTACCGCCGTCTCTCCTTCTTTTGAAGGATGGCACTTGCCTTTACTTGTATTACTGTTGACCATTAAAATAAAATTCCATTATGTTCTTTTCTCTATCTCTCAGCTACCCTCCTTGTTTCAATTCCCATTGTACCTGCCCTCTAATGGGATTCCAAATTAAATGATCCTAATATTTCAGTTCTATAAGCTATCACTGTTTTGCCAACACTACTGCAATGATAAATATTTTGTTTTGAACTAAGATGTTCTGTGTATCAGCATGGTGTTAGGTGTAATGAGCAATTCACAGGCAATTAGCTCAGCCTTGTGGGCTAGTCGGAGCAAATATGTAGGACAGGCTTCATTTTTGATGACTGCCTATCATGCCAGAAGCTCTAGAATTTCATTTGTTCAAATGGTTCTTTTCTTCCCCCTAATCTGATCCTTCCTTCTGAGACCACAGTATACTGGTAAAGATGATGTCAGAGCCATCGAAGAAAGAGAGATTTAAAAAGGGGAGAGAGAGGCACCTGCCTGGCTTAGTTAAGTGTCCAACTTGGTTTTGGCTCAGGTCATGATCTCATGGTTCATGGGTTTGAGCCCCGCGTGGGGCACTGCACTGTCAGCACAGGGTCTGCTTGGGATTCTCTTTCTCCCTCTCTCTTCCCCTCCCCCACCTTTTTCAAAGTAAATAAATAAAATTAAAAAAAATAAAAAGGGGAGACAGGTAAAGAGAGAAGCAGAAAGGAGGAGGTTGAAGTAGTTGCTGACTGTATTTTATTACATTTGCTTTGGGAACACTTTCTAAGAACACACTTGGGAGGGTGGGTGATGGGTATTGAGGAGGGCACCTGTTGAGATGAGAACTGGGTGTTGTATGGAAACCAATTTGACAATAAATTTCATATATTAAAAAAAACACACTTGGCATATTCCTAATAGACTATTTTGCAAAACCTTATTTTTGCCATGCTCTTCCCCAGAAGGAACTGCTGGGAGCACATTTCCTCTGACTGAAGGGAGCTTGAGAAGATATCTTACTTCCCATCCCAGGTTTGGAGCTGGGAACAAGGGGGAGCCTTTGTCTTCCTGGTCCATGTTGATGGGCCTTCCTTTGGGAACCTTAGGGGGGTTGCCATATTATCTCCTAGGCTTTTTCCATCCAGCGTTGATTTGATCAAATGTTGTCAAGACTGTGCCTGTCTGACCTAAAGGCACCCACACCCTTAAACAGAAGTCTCATGTATTTACAAACCAAGAGGGTAAACAACTATGAGGGAGTTGATCTAAGAGAAAACATTCTTCAAATTCTTCAGAAATGTTATTCTTTTCCCCTTCTCTTTCTCCTCCTCCTCCTCTTTCTTCTTCTACCTCTTCTGCTTCTTTTCCATCTCCTTCACCTTCCCTCTCCCCTTCTCCTTCCCCTTCTTATCCTTCTATTTTAACTTGTCCTTGTCTTTGTCCACTTCTTCCTCCTCCTCTTCCTCTTTCTCCTCCTTCTTCTGCTGCTGCTTTTTCCCCTTCCCCTTCTTCTCCTTTTCCTTCTCCTTCTCCTCCTCCTTGTCCTAGTCCTTCTCTTTCTCCACCTCCTCCTTCTTGTGCTTCTTCTCATTCTTCTTTTCTTTCTCAAGAAACAGTCGACTTAGTTTGCTGCTCATACACAGCAGATGATATATTTGTTTCTCTCTATTCCTATGGCCTCCTTACAGTGATTTCTGTACATATAAATAAATTACCCCAATCCAAATGAATTTTAGATTATCTCACCATTTAGCAAATGTGATATTTCACTGTTACTTGTTGATTCCACCAGACCTTCTCCCTTTCTCCAAGTATTCAAGTGACGCTAGACATATATTTCTCTTTAAAATCAAAGTGGATTTTCACTGGCTTTGCTCTCCATTAAGTGAACTGGGGAAACTCTGGGGAGATCACAGTCAGGACATGCTAAGCAATGTGGTTTGTTTTCTAAAGCTCTCCTTTTTATTCCCTTTGCCTGGCTAATTACAAATTGGTTCTTAATATATGGAAGGCCAAAGAAATTGGGAGAAGCCAAGACACAAGTGAACTCTGACAAGAAGCCACTATGTTTTTCCCTTTTCTTAGTCACTGGGCCTTTGTGGGAGGGGACAGCTGCTGCACAGAAAACAGGACATCTTGGGCCTCAGGGGAAATGCCAATTGGAATACTTTAATCTTTTTGTTTAAAATCCAAGCAGCTTACCGTTTCTGAAGGTTCCCTTGGGTCATAAGAAGTGTGCTTAATATTGCAAATTTTGCTTTGCAAATGATGTTGTCTGGCGTGTCATCTTACACTGTGTGAATGTTCTTTCTCTTCCCTTCAGCACCCCCACACCAAGCAAACCCAGCACGTGTTTGGCTCATGGTCAGTTCTTCTTTGGGTGTAAACGTCTTGGCATTTCTATCTCAGTTTTGGCTGTAAGAAAGAACATTTTTCAATAATGCTGCTGAAATGCTGCTTTCTCTACTTCAGTGCTTTATCTGGCAAAGGGATTTGCTGGGACCAGACCCAAAGAAAAGGGGAACAACAACAACAAAAAAGGAAAAATGGCTGTGGGAGGCAAGATGCCAGCTCCTCTACTCATGATTCTGTAGCTTCTCACTTTCCTTTCCAAATCTCAAATCCTTCACCCCAGAGACTCTTTGCATTTTGTACAAGAAGAGCTATTGTATGCCCTGACAAGCCCTTGAGACCCCCCCTGTGGCTATGCTGTCTTCTACATCAAACATTTGTGAATGGACAACCCTCATGCCAGGAAAAGGCAATCGAGAGTGCAGTGATGTGGCTAAGACTGAGGAGGATCCCTATAGGAATTGGACTCCCAGGGCCATGTACAAAATTATACATGTGAAGTTGCACGTTCCTCTCACTCCTCTCCAGGTGCATCATACAGTCTTTGTTTCGTGCTTCCGGCCCATGAATTTCCTCCTCCTTTTCTCAATTTCTACTCAGTCCATGCAAGCTGTTGTCCCAAACATGCTGCTGCTTTCCAGGTGTCTTGGACTGCTTGCCATAGGCAGTGTTGGAGGGTGGGCAGGGTGGTGGAAGTGAGGTGCTGTAGTGGACAACTCTCCTCATCTTCTTGAGAAAGCCTGCTGGGCCCTCTTGCTGGGCATGAGCTGAGAACCCTCTGATAGCTCACCTCCTTTGTCTTTGAGCTCCAGACAGGAGGCCACTGCCGTTTTCTTCCCGCAGCCTGAGCTATTGCTTCCAGCTGGTTCTTACCTCCTTCCCATGTACCACTGATCAACTGCAATATGGGTACAAGTAGTCCCAAAAACTTTTGAGGCTTTCTAAGGAATTTGACTACCAGTTCACCAGGAAAAGAGAAAGGAGATAAAAACATGTGTGCTGGGGCACGTGGGTGCTTCAGTTAGTTAAACATCTGACTGCAGTTCAGATCATGATCTCTCAGTTGTGAGTTTGAGCCCTGCATTGGACTCTGCACTTACAGTGCAGAGCCTGCTTGGGATTTTCTCTTCCTCTGCCCTTGTCTCTCTCTCAAAACAAACAAACAAACAAACAAGCAAAAAACAACCAAAAAAATGTGTGCTAAACTTTCAAATGGACTCATCTCAAAATAAAATTATTCTTGAGGAATGTAGCCAGGCCCTGATTTCCTTTTCTCCTGGAACCTCTGCTTTTTCTCCACAATTTCTAGATAAGGAGACATTTGCTATAATGTGTGGAAACACACATCGTTCTATTCCAATTTCCAAAATATTATATTTCACTTCTTACCTAAAAACTATTTCTGTAGATTTATCCACATATTTCTAGTGGTGACTGTAGCCTGCGAAATCCTGTTTGTTGGCAGGAAGAGAAGTCAAAGCTTAGGAGTATGATTATGACTGTCCCTCTGAGTACAGATCTGTCTACATTCCACATCAATATTGAGAGCCTGCAGTTGCACATTTCCTCCTTAAACTTGGATATTTAAGAGAATTTTATGTGTTTTAAAGTTTCCAAGTGGTTGGAATTTGAGGAGTTTAAACATGTGCTATAAATTTCCACTTTTGTTGCCTTTTAATTAAATAATAGAACCTGTAACTCTAGAACTTGGGTAATTTATTAAAATCATTTTTTGTAGTCTGGTACATGCATTATGTGTGTAAATATTCCATAAAGCTTTGAAAAGAATGAGTATTCTCATTTCTAGGATACAAGTCTTAAATATGTTAATTAAATTATCATTATTAATGACGGTATTCAGACCATATTCTTAGTTGTTTTCTGTCTTCTTGTGATATTAGATTCATAGTAATGTTATAAAGATTCTCACTGTTACTGGTTTCAACCAATGAATTGTTGTTCCATTTACAACTTTATTTGTGCATGTGACAATTTGTAATCATTGCTTCTAGATTTTTTTTAAAAAATTAAGGTTTATTCATTTTTGAGGGGGGGGAAGTGTCAGAGAGAGAAGGAGACACAGAATCTGAAGCAGGCTCCAGGCTTTGAGCTGTCAGCACAGAGCTCGATGTGGGGCTTGAATCCCAAGCTGTAAGCCTAAGCAGAGGTCAGACGCTTAACTGACTGAGCCACCCAGTCGCCTCACTTCTAGACTGTTTCAGTTAATAGACCTTATATTTTAAGCAGTTTTAGATTTACAGATAAATGAACAGAAAGTACAGAGTTCTCATGTGACACCCCCTCACACCCCTATTATTAACAACTTACTATACTCGTTACGTGTATGTTACATGTAATTGTCCCATGGATCTTGGATATGCTGTTTTGTCTTTTTAATTCTTTTTCTCTTTGCATTTCAGTTTTGTAGGTTTCTGTTGACATTTCTTCAGGCTTCTGGATTTTTATTTTTTATTTTTTGGTTGTGTCCAGTCTACTGATGTGCTCATCAAAAGCATTCTTATTTTTCTACAGTGATTTTCATTTCTAGAATTTTTGTATTCTTTCTTAGAGTTTCCATCTCTCTGCTTTACATTTTACATTTGCTTTTATATGTTGTCTGGCTTTCCTTTATTACCATTACTATTATTTTTTAAGGTTATAATTCAAACAAGTAAATTTTTTTCCAAATTTTTATTTAAATTCTAGTTAGTTGACCTATAGTGTGATATTGATTTCAGGGGTAGAATTTGGTGATTCATCATTATATATAATACACAGTACTCATCACAACAAATTTCCTCCTTAATACTCATCACCAATTTAACCCATTCCCTGCCCAACTCTCCTCCATCAACCCTCATTTTGTTCTCTATCATTAAGAGTCTCATGATTTGCTTACCTCTCTCTTTTTTTCCCCTTCCCGTATGTTCATTTGTTTCCTAAATTCCACATATGAGTGAAATCATATGGTATTTGTCTTTCTCTGACTGACTTATTTCACTTAGCATTATACTCTCTAGCTCCATCCATGCCATTGCAAATGATAAGATTGCATTCTTCCTGATGGCTGGGTAATATTCCATTGTATATGTATACCACTTCTTCTTTATCCATTCATCAGTCAATGGACACTTGGGCTCTTTCCATAGTATGGCTATTATTGATAATGCTTCTGTAAACATTGGGGTACAGGGACCCCTTTGAATCTGTATTTTTGTATCCTTTGGGTAAATACCTAGTAGTGCAATTCCTGGATCATAGGGGAATTTTATTTTTAACTTTTTCAGGAACCTTCTTTCCAGAATGGCTGCACCAGCTTTTATTCCCACCAGCAGGGCAAGAGAATGGCTGCACCAGTTTTTATTCCCACCATCCTCACCAACACCCATTGTTTCCTGTGTTATTAATTTTAGCCATTTTGACAGTTGTGAGGTGACATCTAATCACAGTTTGGATTTGAATATCCCTGATGATCAGCAGTGTTGAGCATCTTTTCAGGTGTCTGATAGCCATCTTAATGTCTTTGGGAAAATGTCTATTCATGTATTCTGCCCATTTCTTAACTCGATTGTTTGGTTTTGGGTGTTGAGTTTGATAAGTTCTTTATAGATTTTTGTTATGAACTCTTTATCAGATACATCATTTGCAAATACCTTCTCCCATTCTGTAGGATGCTTTTTAGGTTTGTTTATTGTTTCCTTCATTGTGCAGAGCTTTCTGTCTTGATGAAGTCCTGGTAGTTCATTTTTGCTTTTGTTTCCCTTGCCTCCAAAGACATGTCTAGTAAGAAGTTGCTATGACTGAGGTCAAAAAGGTTGCTGCCTGTGTTGTCCTCTAGATTTTGATTGTTTTCTGCCTCACATTTAGGTCTTTCATCCATTTTTAGTTTATTTTTGTATATGGTGTAAGAAAGTGGTCCAGATTATTCTTCTGCATGTCACTGCCTGGTTTCCCAACACCATTTGCTGAAGAGACTGTCTTTTTTCTCCATTGGATATTCTTTCCTACTTCGTTGAAAATTAGTTGTGAGTCCTTGTCTGAGTTTTCTATTCAGTTCCATTCGTCTATGTGCCTGTTTTGTGCCAGTGCCATACTGTCTTGATCACTACAGCTTTGTAATTTAGCTTGAGTTTGGAATCATGATGCCTCCAGCTTTGCTTTTCTTTTCTTCTTCAGGATTGCTTTGGCTATGTGAGTCCTTTATTACCTTTAGCATGTGGTCATTGGTGTTTTAATTTTGGGTTTGAGTATTCCATTATCTCTGCCATATCTGAGTCTGAATCTGATTTTGATGCTTGCTTGGTTCTTCAGACTGTGGGGGAGTCATTTTTTTTTCTTTGTCTTTTGGTGTGCCTTGTAATTTTTTTAAAACCAGATATATCCTGGGTAAACAGAATTTAGATAAATAAGAACTTAGTGTGATGGTTTATGTTTTTTGTCTTGTTAGGCTGAATGTATTGTTTACTATAGCTATAGATTTCAGAAGCTAAAAATTTTCCTTGATGTCCTTGTTCTGTCTGTTTCCTTCGGGTTTCTCTAGAGCTTCTCAAATAAGCCTAAGATGTGTAGTTCTTTTGGTTGTATCACCCCATTACTACCCAGGATCCCTATTTACATGGGGATAGGATGTGGGGGAAGTGTTCTATGTTTTTATAGAGCCAGTGCCCTGAACCGGCCCCCCACATCATCCATACACACACCTTACATATAACAAGAAGGTCAGACACAGCTGTGAAACCCCAGTTAGTTATGCTCTGCCAGAGTAATTTCCCTTGAGGGCAGGCCCTGTTAAGAATAGAATACTCTGAGTATATTTTAAAATGACTGCTTTTCCACTCTTCTTGCTGGATGTATGTCTTGTCTTCATTGTGAGAACTTAATAGGGCTCCTGGAGATAAATCTAACGTTTGGAAACCTCTCCAGGAGTTTGTAACTTGAGCAAAACTTGAGTTAAACCAAGCCTCTAGCAGCTCCACAATTACAGTTGAAGATTCCCATCCCCAGCCCAGTACCAGAGCCTATGGAAGTGAGTCATGATCCTCTGTACCTGCCTCTCTGCCTCTCCAATTTGGGGGGCAGCAGACTGGCCTATGACCTCAATTTTTGGATGGCTCTACAACAAGGTGTTGATTTTCATTTTGTTCAGCATATTCTCTTGTGGGGATGGAAGTGACAATTTCTAAGCTCTTTATATGCCAGACTGGAACTAGAAACTCCTACAATTTTATTTTTTATTAACAAGTAAATTCATGTTAATTTTGTTAAAAAAGCAAACCCATCTTCAAAATACTTTTAAATATTTGAAACTTTGTATCTGTTATAGGAAGGGCCACTGCTTTACATGCATAAATAGCAGCTCCTTTCTGGTGATGTTTCAACAACAAGAAAATGTCTCTTCTAAAATATTATTTATTTTTTTGGTCAGAGATTTTTTCTGGGTTGCAGAATGATACAACTAGAAAAATTTAACGCTTTTATTCATATTTGAGAGACAGAGAGAGGCAAAGCACTAGCAGCGGAGGGGCAGAGAAAGATGGAGACACAGAATCCAAAGCAGGCTCCAGACTCTGAGATGTCAGCATAGAGCCTGAAGTGGGGCTCAGACCCCTGAACCGTGAGATCATGACCTTGGCCAAAGTCAGACACTTAACTGACTAAGCCACCCAGGCACCCCAAGAATGATACATTTTTAAACAATTCTAAATATTGTGGATATATAGAGAGAGATATATGAATGCATATAAAAAAAGATCTAAAAGGATACACAATAAATTTTAAACAATAGTAATCTCTGGGGTAGTAATAGTGTTGATGATGGAATTGTGGAGACTTACACTTTTTTTAATCTGTATAATTCTACATTTTTAAATTATTATTCAACTTATTTAAACTAAAACAATAACAACACTTTACCCATTTCTCTCACCCCCCAACCCATGCCTCTTTCAACAACCAACTTGTTATCTGTATCTACAAGCTTGTGTTTCTTTTCCTTGTTCCACATACAAGAGAGCTCATACAATTATTTGCCGTATCTGCCTGACTTATGGAAGGTCCCCTACTTACAATTCTTCAACTTAGTTGTTTTTTTTTTGTTTTTTTTTTACTTTATGGTGCTGTTAAAGTAATACTGACTCATTCAGTAGAAACCATACTTCAACATTTGCGTTTTCATCTTTTCCTGGGATAGTGGTATATATACATTAGGATATCCTCCTGATGCTGGGCAATGGCAGTGAGCCACAAATCCCCATCAGCAAAGCAATCATGAGGGTAAACAACCGCTGAACTTAACAATGATTTTGTACATATACAACTATTCTGTCTTTCACTTTGAGTACAGTTTTCAGTAAACTACATGAGATATTTAACACTTCACTGTCAGGCTTTGTGTTAGACAGTTTTGCTCAACTGTAGGTTAATGTAAGTGTTTTGAACGCATTTAAGGCTGGACTGAACTATGATGTTTGGTGGTTTACATATATGCAACACATTTTCAATGTATGGTATTTTCAACTGATGATAAGTATTCAGAGATAATCTTGTTGTAAGATGAGAAAGATACCATTTCACATAGCATAATGCCTTAAATATACATCCGTGTTGTTATAAATGGCAAGATTTTAATTTTTTATGGCTAAATAATATTCCTGTGTGTGAACCAAAATTTCTTCATGAATTTATCAATTTATCACTGGATATTTAGGTTATCTGGTTATCTTGATTATTGTGAATAATGCTGCAATGAACATTAGGAAGGATATATATATATATATATATACTCTATTTTTAACTTTTTGAGGAATCCCCATACTGTTTTCCACAATGACTGTGCTAATTACATTCTTACCAACAGTGCATAAGTATTTCCTTTTCTCTGCATCCTCAACAACACTTGTTATTTCTTGTCTTTTTGATATTAGCTGTTCTGACAGCTGGGAGAGGATATCTCCTTGTGGTTTGATTTACATTTCCCTGATGATTAGTGATATTGACCATCTTTCCATGTACCTGTTGGCCATTTGTATGTCTTCTTTGAAAAAATGTCTATTCAACTCTTCTGCCCATTTTTTTCTATTGTGTTGTATAAGTTCTTTATATATTTTGGATGCTAGCCCATCATTGGCCATATTATTTTCAAATATTTTCTCCCATTCAGTGATCTGCCTTTTAATTTTGTTGTTGTTTTTCCATTGCTGTGTTAAAGCTTCTTAGTTTGATGTAGTCCCATTTATTAATTTTTTATTTTGTTGCTTTTACTTTTTTGTGTCAGATTCAAACACTTATCACCAAGAGCTTATCACCTATGTTTTCTTCTAGAAATTTTATGGTTTCTGGTCTTACATTCAGGTTTTTACAATTTTGAGTTAATTTTTGTCTATAGGGTAAGGTAGTGGTCCAGTTTCATTCTTTTGCATACAGCTATCTAGTTTTCCCGGAACCATTTATTGAAGAGATTCTTCTTTCCCCATTGTATATTCTTGACTACTTTGTTGTAAAGTAATTGAGCAAATATGTATGGGTTTATTTCTGGGTCCTCTATTCTGCTCCATTGATGTCTGTGTCTGTTTTTATGTTGATACTATAATTATTATAGTCTTGTAGTTCAGCTTGATATCAGGGAGTGTGATGCCCTCAGTTTTGTTTTTCTTTCTCAAGATTACTTTGGCTATTCAGGGTCTTTTGTGTTTCCACACAAATTTTAAGACTATTCCATTTCTGTGAAAAATGTCATTGGAGTTTTGACATGGAGTGCACTGAGTTTTCGGATTGCTTTGGGTTTATGGACATTTTAAAAATATTAATTCACTCCATGAACACAGAATATCTTTTTATGTCTTTGTGTATTCTTCAATTTTTTTCATTAATATCTTGTTATTTTCAAGAGTACAGATCTTTCACCTCTTTGGTTAAATTTATTCCTAGGTATTTCATTCTTTTTGATTCAGTTGTTACTGGGAATATTTTATTCTATTCTCCTCCTGGGAGTACATTATTAGTGTAAAAAAACACAACAGCTATTTGTGTATTGATTTTGTATCCCAAAACTTTCTGAATGTATTAGTTCTAACAGTTTTTTGATGAAGTCTCAGGGTTTTCTGTATATCACATCATATTATCTATAAGTAATGGCAGTTTAACTCCTTACCTTCCGATTTGGATGACTTTTCTTCTCTTCCCTTCTTTCTTTTCTCTTCCCTTCCCTTCCCTTCCCTTCCTTTCCCTTCATTTCCCTTCTCTTCTCCTTCCTTTATTTTCCCTTCTTTTCTTTTCACCTAATTGTTCTGGCTAGGACTTCCATTACTCTGTTGAATAAAAGCAGAAGAATAGGCATCTGTGTTTTGTTCCTGATATTAGAGGGAAAATTTCCAGTATGATGTTAGCTGTAGCCATTGTTGTCTCTAGCTTTTATTACATTGAGGCATGCTTCCTTTATACCCACTTTGTTGAGAATTTTTGTCATTAATCAAGTTAAATTTTTGTAAATGTTTTCCCTACATCTATTGAAATGATCATATGACTGTTTTATCCTTCATTTTGTCAGTATGGGGTATCACAATGATTAATTTGCAAACGTTGAACCATGTTTGTATCCCTGGAATAAATCCCACTTTATCTTGATGTATGATCCTTTTAATGTATTATTGAACTTGGTTTACTAATATTATGTTGAGAATTTTTGCATCTGTGTTCATCAGGGATATTAATCTCTAATTTTCTTTCTTTGTGGAATCCTGTCTGGTTTGGTGTCAGCGTCATGTTGGCCTTCTACAATGTGTTTGGAAGAATCCTCCCCGTCCCATCTTTATTTTTTGGAAGAGTTTGACAAGGATTGGTATTAATTCTTCTGTAAATGTTTGGTAGAATTCACCAGTGAAACCATCTGGTCCTGGGCTTTTGTTTGTTGGGAAGTTTTTGATTACTGATTCATCTCCTTGCTAGTAATGAGTCTTTTCAAATTTTTGTTTTTAATCATGATTTAGTTTTGGAAGGTTTCTAGAAATTTATCTACTTCTTCCAGGTTTTCCAATTTGTATGCATATAATTTTTCATAGTAGTCTTTCGTGATCCTTTGTATTTCTCTGTTATCAGTAGCAACATCTCTTTCATTTCTCATTTGCCTATCTATTTATTTTATTTTGTTTTTTCTTTGTGAGTCTAGCTAAGGTCTCACCAATTTGTTTAAATCTTTAGAGAGCCAGCTCTTAGTTTCACTGATCTCTGTATTATCTTTTTATTCTCTGTTTAATTTATTTCTGCTCTAATCTTTGTCATTTCCTTCCTCTACTAACTTTGGGCTTCATTTGTTCTCCTTTTTCTAGTTCCTTCATTTGTAAAGTTAGATTATTAGAGATTTTCATTTTCCTTTGATTTTAAGATATATATTTTCCTTTTTTGATTTCTTCATCACTCTGGTTATTCAGTAGCATGCTATTTAATCTCCACGTATTTGTGAATCTTCCAGTTTTTGTCATGTAATTAATTTCTAGCTTCATACCATGGTGGTCATAAAAGATGCTTGGTATGATTTCAACCCTCTTAAATTTATTGAGACTTCTTTTGTGGCCCCACATATAATCTATCTTGAAAAATGTTCCATGTGCCCTCTAGAAGAATGTGCATTCTGCTGCTTGTGGTGAGAATGTTCTGCATATGTTTGTTAGATCATTCTTGTATAAAGTGTTGTTTAGGTACAGTGTTTCCTTATTGAGTTTTCTGTCTGGATATCTACCCATTGATGTAAGTGGGGTGTTAGAGCCACTACTAGTATTGTATTGCTGTTTATTTCTCTTTTTAGGTCTGCTAATATTTGCTTTATATACTTGGGTGCTTGTGTATTGGGTGCATAAATATCTACAAATATTATATCCTCTTATTAAGTTGACCACTTTATCATTATTTAATGCTCTTCTTTGTCTCTTATCACAGTCTTTGTTTAAAGTCTATTTTGTCTGATAGACGAATAGCTACTCCAGCTTTCTTTGATTTTCATTTGCATGGAATACGTGTGTCCTTTCAATCTGTGAGTGTTCTTACATTTAAAGTGTGTCTCTTAAAGACAACATATAGCAGAGTTTTTTTTAATACATTCAACCATTCTGTGCTTTTGATTAGAGAAAGTAGTCCATTTACATTGAAAGTAGTTATTGATAGCTGCTTATTTGTGATTATGTTCATAATTTTCTAGTTGTATTTGTAGTTCCTTTCTGTTTCTTCTCTTGAACTCTTTCTTTGTAGTTTGATAACTTTCTTTAAAGGTATGCTTATATTCCTTTCTGTTTATCTTTTGTGTATATGTTATAGCCTTTTGCTTTGTGGTTACTATAAGGCTTACATATAACAACTTGTATCTCCAACAATTTATTTAAGTTGATAACAACTCCATTTTGATCCCATTATAAGGCTCAACATTTTTACTCTTTTCCTCCTTACATTTTCTATTTTTGATATCTTTTTTTTACATTTTTTATGTTGTGTTTCCACTGTCAAATTATTATAAGCATAGTTATTTTTACTACTTTTGTCTTTTAATCTTCATACTAGCTTTATAAGTAAATAATGCACTGCCTTTACTATGTGTTTAGTTTTCCAGTGAATTTATTCTTTCATATGTGTTCTTATTCCTGATTAACACCCTTTCTTTTCAGCTTAAAGACGTCCCTCTAATAATTTTAACAGATGTCTTCTAGCTTTAAATTAAAAAGTTTCTTTTTAGTCTTTCCTAGTGTTTACACCAAAGATTCCAAACTCTCAGGTTCTAAATGCTGCCTGGCTGAAGATCCTCTGGGGTCCCTTAGAGTCCACGGTCCCACTAAAAAGTGTAACCTGTTGACTATTCAGCATCTGTCACCTGCCTTCTGACTTTCTCGGAAGCCCTCCAGTGCCTAACACCCTATTGTTGAAGAGCAAATCCTGGGGAAAATAAATGTGACTTCTGTGACACCAAGCAATATTAAAGAGGAGGCACGATTTCAATAGTGAGTTAACAGTTGTAAAACTCTTGAAGTTTTTTTCAAAAATTTGTGCTTTCAATTCTGGACAAAGGAGAAAGGTGGTTAAAAGTGGATTGACAACTTTAGGGACACTGATTCTAGATGATCAGAAGATGATTTTTCTTCTTCCTTGGTACTCTACCCAAAGTATCAATTAGAAATTTATTGGGGCGCCTGGGTGGCGCAGTCGGTTGAGCGTCCGACTTCAGCCAGGTCACGATCTCGCGGTCCGTGAGTTCGAGCCCCGCGTCGGGCTCTGGGCTGATGGCTCGGAGCCTGGAGCCTGTTTCCGGTTCTGTGTCTCCCTCTCTCTCTGCCCCTCCCCCATTCATGCTCTGTCTCTCTCTGTCCCAAAAATAAATAAACGTTGAAAAAAAAAATTAAAAAAAAAAAAATTTAAAAAAAATAAAAAAAAGAAATTTATTTGGATAAGGGAGTGGTTGGCTCAGACTTAGAGCATAGACTCTTGATTTGGTGTTTGGCTAGTATATAGTATAGAGGTTTTGGAGCACTAGAAATATTTCTGGTGGGGGAATTGGGTGGAGATCCTCACTGTGGGAAGGTGGGACAAGGAAGAGGAGATGCAAAGCAAGGTGGACACAAGAATACAAAACAGCAATGAGTGAGCACAGCATCTATTCTTTGTAGTGACCAGGAAATACAGATACATGAAGAATAATCACTTTAGGTGGCCTGAAGATCCTAAATAATGCAACTAGCATTCACTTGGGCACAATGGTACTTGACTCAGTGTCAGACTGGTACCTGGGTGTGGTGTTGGACAAGGTGATGTATATTCTACTTTTAACTGGCAGTGTCACATCAGGAGCCTTAAGAAACTAAGCATCCTTTCTAGGCTCCATTTTGTAAAATGAGACCCTAAGAACTTGGATACTTCAAGATTAGTGCTACTGACACAGAGAACCCCCAATGAGTAACCCCAATGGGATGGGAGTAACCCCAATGAGATGAACCCAATCTTCCAACCCAGCATTTATTACTAGTATTAACATGACCTAGGTTACATTACTTCTTTTTGGTGGCTATGTTCTGTTGTTAATTAATGTTAAATTTATGATGTATTAAAATTTCTAGAATATAGTTCACATGTAGCCATTAATTTAGGTCATAGGTTGATAGCTCAAACCGTGGAGTCAGTGTGCTTGGATTGAATTTTGGCTTACCTGTTGGTTTTATTTTCTTATTAGCAAATAGACACATCATAACAATATTATTTTTCATATAGATTGATAAATTACCCAAATAAAGCACTTAATATAGTCCTGGTACATGGGAAGGGTTCCATAAATGTTAATTATTGCTATTATACCATTATCATAATTATTTTATTCTCAAACTTGTCTTTTAATTGAAATGACTCATTTCAATGAGTCATTTAACAATGACTCATTGTTAAAGCACATAGAGTTGCTTCTAGATATTAATTTAGTCTTGAAACTTATTGGTGTCCTTACCAACTTCATATAAACAACATAGTTGAAGAAAATTTTTTTGTTCTTCACTACAACTTTTCTTTTTGTTAATATTTTATTTTTAAAGTAATTTCTATACCTAAAATGAGGCTTGAACTCACAATCCCAAGATCCAGAGTCACATGCTCCACTGACTTAGTCAGCCAGGTGTCTCTCCACTACAACTTTTCTATCTTAAATGTAGACTGTTACAGTTGTATCATGGGAGTGGCGGATAAAAAATTATCAATGGATAAACACATGAAAAAAATGCTAACAAAAACCTTGGCCAGTCATTCTTTGAACATAAACAACCTGGTCTTTGTGGTTGTTAACAATTTTGTGGAAAATGTTAATTTTCAAAAACCCAGGGAATCTATGATTCATACATAATTTATGTTCATAAGAAAGACAATCTCACCTTTGAATCCCTTGTTGTGCAGACATGCTACAAACTCAAAGAAACATGAGACTCAATAGTATTTACATTCCACTCAAACTGATTCCAAACCCTGATTCATAGGTGGCTTCAGTTTCCACTTGATAAATCTGTCTAGTTTTATTATTTTTTTTATTTTTAATGACATACATATTTTAATACATTTTCTTGGAACTTTTACTTGACCAATCCCTATACATCCTTTAAAATCCAAGCCAAACAGCACTTTCAAGTAACATTTCAGTGAATTGTTTTTACTTGGTGCCTTAATATTTTGAACAAATATTAGCTTTAGAACTTACCAGAGTATAGTCTAAGTTTTGTATGTCTTGTTTATAAAACTATGACCAAATATGAAAAATGGAATCCTGTCTTATTAATCTCTGTGTGCCTACTGTTTTGCACAATACAGGAGGATAAATAATTCTTGTCTAAGGTAGAGAGGAATGAAAACTCCTACCAGGAAATGCTTTGAGCCAGAAAAGCACATTGCACACAACCAACACAACTTGTATGCAATAACTGACTGCAGAATCCACCATTCTACAGTTCTCACCAACATCTTTAATATAAAAGATATTTTTAAAAGTTAGTGAAGAAATCTAAGACAGAGAATGCTGAATAGGAGGAAAATGAACATCTTCTATTATGTAATTTTGCCAGGGTGAATGGCTTTAAAGGAGTTGTTATCACAGGTGAGCAGCAACCACTGATTAATGACTCCTTAGTTTTAGATTTGAACACTTAACACCATTACGGTTATGCAAGTACCTGAAAGGGGTACAGATAACCAATATTAAGTAGCCAACAGTGTAGGGATGAACATTTAATAAGTAAGAAACTCAGATTTTATACATTTTTTTGTCAAGGAATTTAACGATGGGAATGAAGATTGAAAATCTAAGCCCCTTCAGTGCCTCTTTTAAAATAATAAGAAAATAGGTGGATTTTAAGACATGAGAAAAGCAAGTGTCATTTCATAATCTTCTCTGCATATTTATCAAGAAAGAAATGGATTAATTCTTAATTTAAGCCATAAAATGAAATTAATCAAATCCCAAGCCTGCTGTCATTTTTACCCTTTTTACTCTTGGTGATAGTGAAAATGTAAAATGAGCTCTCCTCAATAAAATGAACAAAATTTAAATATCGCAGTTTTCCCATTATATTTATTTTGACTGCTTGAATAAAACAAACAGCATGGGTTGATATTTGCATATCTGCATAACATTAATAATTACAAAGATAGAATAGATCAGTAAATATTTATAGGCAGATAAATCCTGAGTCAATGGATGCTAAGGCAGATTTTTTTGAGTTCTTAGCCTTAGGAAGACACGTCTCTTTGAAGAAAAGCTATTTCCAGTTCTTAAAAAACATCTTACATCAACTATAAAATAATAATATGCAACATAGTAAACCTCATCTTAAGGGAAACTCAAATGTAAAACCCAAAATTAGAGGAAACATAAGTTAATGGATGATTTCTTGCACTCTAGAACAATTTGATAATATTTATTACTAAAGTACATATAAAATATGGTTTGACTTGACATCAAAAATCACATACAATTTTCCAGGAACACATTTATTGCATAAAAGCTACACATCTACATTTAATGTTTGATCCTTCAAGATACAGTTAATTATTAGAAATCCACAACTGTCTAGTATTGTGAATCTGGATGTGAAAACAAAATAATTCCACAGTGACTTCATTAAAGACTTCAAAAGTGCAGAGTGGTCGATCAGGTTTTATAACAATTAGAGAAAATAAGAATATAAATAAACACCAGCACAACTTTTCATGTAGTGCTCTTCCCCTTGCGTAGATGGAAGGTATTTACCTATGTATTTTGGCTCTATAGCAAAGACTCGACATTAACCATCCATTTGTAATATGAGCACTGTGTATACGGTGGGGTTGCACAGGGCTCAAGATGGAAGGTAGAGATGTCTACTGAACCTCTACTGAGCCATGCACTCTGCTGCATTGTGTATTTAATCCACACGGATCTCCATGCAGAGGCATCATTATTCCCATTTTAAACAGGATGTATATGAAACTAGAAGGTAATTGAATAAAGGAATGAGTGACAAAGACAAGGTTGGAATCCAAGTCAGTTATAGAGCTCACAAGGTTTCCAACGTCTGGAAACCATCATCATCTTCATCCTCACCATCAAACATCCCTTTCTGGGGGGCATTCTGTGTTCCATACACTATGCTACATGCTTTACATACAGCATCTCATTCATTCATAACTTCCTGAGGCAGGGTCCACTATCTCTATTTTACAGAAGGGGATTGAAGCTTATGTAACTTTAAAAAATCATAGAGTGCACGTGGATAGGATTGTACCACTGAGATTTACCCCTCACCTCTGCTATGTCTGAACCCTATGTGCTCAGCTAGTAAATTATACTGTCTTTTTTTTTTTTAATGTTTATTTATTTTTGAGATAGAGCGAGACAAAGCATGAACAGGGGAGGGTCAGAGAGAGGGAGACACAGAATCCGAAGCAGGCTCCAGGCTCCGAGCCATCAGCACAGAGTCCGACGCGGGGCTCGAACTCATGGACGGTGAGATCATGACCTGAGCCAAAGTCGGACGCTCAACTGACTGAGCCACCCAGGCGCCCCTATACTGTCTTACATCAAGTGGCTCCACTCTTGCTCCTCTCCCAGTTTACTTCCTATTCCTCCACTTGTAACAAATTTGGAGTTTATATATATATATATATGTATATATATATATAGTTATTGCACAGCTGTAGACTATAGTCTATTTTGCATGCTTCCCTCAGGACTTCTAGAATCTCACAGATGAACATTGGGAGTTAATTTTCACAAGGGTACACGATCTATGTCAGATACAGTAAGATCCTAGTCATGGTCATTCTCCACTTCTGAGTCACAAGAGAAGGACATTTTCAGCCCTTTCTGCTTTCCCATCTGTACTGTGTCTTCTCAATCCAGTTGTTGGGGGACAGAAGGGAGGAGTAAGGTCGTGTGGTTAAACTTGAGTTGACAAGGCCAGTGGAGATGAAGAATCAAGGACCCAGCAGGTCATTGTGTTGTGTAGTTTCTTTGTCTGCACAGATACCTCTCCATTAATAACAGCACTTCAGATATCAAGAAAGACTGTAGGTCTTGGATCCCAGTCTTCAGTGAATGGGAAATCATAAGAAGCTCAAAATGAAAAGGGACACAGAGTGACGTTTGATTGTATGGATATCAAAGGAATGCCTGCCTCCCCCCTAGGATGGAACTGTCAAGTGTTTATGTATTTAGTCTTATGTAATGAAGACTTGATACATGAGGAAATCCAATGAAAAACCCTGTCTTAGAAAATGCCAGAAGAAGGAGAAAACCTTTTTTAAAAAAAATTTTAATGTTTATTTTTGAGAGACAGAGAGAGAAAGAGAGAGAGTGAGCATTAGCAGGGGAGGGGTAGAGAAAGAGGGAGACACAGAATCCAAAGCAGGCTCCAGGCTCTGTGCTGACAGCTCAGAGATCATGACATGAGCGGAAGTCGGACAGTTAACTGACTGAGGCATCCAGGCACCCAGAGAAAACCTCTTTTACTTGGGAGACTAGAACGAAATGTGATACCTTCTTGAGAGAGAAGGTTTCCTGCTGATTGGAAATTAAAAAGAGCATTTGATGAGGAACTTGAGGTATTTTGGGAGTGTGTTCATGCTGCGACGGTTATTCTATAAGGTCTTGTGAAATGTTTGGAGGGGAGGGAAGCAGTGGGAAATAGGTTATTAGAGAAAAACATGGCCTAGGAGTTTCCACAGTAGGGTAAAGAACAAGGAAAACAGATTGTGGTGTGTGTGTGTGTGTGTGTGTGTGTGCGTGTGTGTGTGTGTGTGTGTGAAAGAGAGAGAGAGAGAGAGAGAGAGAGAAGATATTTAGCTACACATAGGTTACAAAAACATTAATCATTAGTCCCTAAGTGGAAGGGAGGTTCTCAGACTTCTATGGAGTTAGTTGTGGCCAAAGAGTATTACCCTTGGAGAGGGTTCAAGTTTTCTTAATCACGAGTGTCTTGCTTTTCTGGAATGAGTCAGTTGTGGTCTCAATTTAGTGGTCTATTCTTTCTACACTGATGTGACTCTCAGAGTTACTAAGCTTAGAAAATCCAGGGAGGTTGGATGGGCTCCCTGGATCATCAAAAAGAGCTTTTTGATGACATCCCAGCCCCAATACTCCCCTCTGCCTGGTGAGGCTGGTACTGTCCTGACCATGGAGTCTCACATTTCGGTGGAGTGAAGGACAGGGATTTAAAAATATTCTCCACGAGACTTTTCTTTGCCCAACTTTACATTTTGAACCCAAAGAGCTTACTTTTAAAAATCTTATTTGGTACAAAAAGAACTTTGTGTTTTGAAAGGCCTTGGCAAGGCTATTTTTCAGAGGTGGGAAGGAATGTTGAAAACATTCTGAAGTTCTTAAAATATTGATATGCTCTCCCTTAGGCATGTCTAAAGGTCAACTTGAGAAGCAGGAAGACTACTTTTAGGGGATAGAGAAAGCTGTTTTTCTCAGTGAATGTTCCTTACTTCAGACAGACAAATAGCTTACAATCTAACAATCCCTCAGCTCTCAAAAGGTACTTTTTTTTTTTCTTTCTGTGAAGCAAAAGTGGCTCTACAGCCTCCCCAAGCTTCTGGGGAGCTGGGTAAGTGCTTTACATAACTCCATTTTCCTCTCTTGAATAGTGGGCTGCCACCAAGAGAGGGAGGAAGGGCTTCAACCCCAGGAAGTCCTTTTGGTTTTGCCAAATAATTGAAGAAAATCTTAAGTAAATGTGCCTCTTTAACTCTTCTGCTTGACAGAGATGAAATTGTTTATGTGTTTGGCTTTTAATTTTTTAATTTAATTGTATTAATTTTATTATTATTTTTGAAAACCAAGGTCTGGTTGAAATCAGTGTAACAGTCCTGAGATTGTAGGGAAGGGACGATTTTTTCCTCTACCTTCAAGGTCTCCCAGCCCGACTAAGAATTAAAGTGACGTGAGACAGGAGGGAAAAAAAAATCACAGTTTTATTATGCGCACAAAGAGACCCAATAATGAAATGGAGACCTAAAGAAATGATTAAGGCAGGTGGTTTTCATACATTTTAGACAAAGAGAAAATACACCTATGAAAAATTGACAGGATAAAGAATACAAATGTTTGGGAACCTTAATTAGTTTGGAATTCTAGGCAGAATTTAGGCTGAGGTAGCAAATAAGAGGGAAAAAAAAAGGTCTGTTTCTGCAGCTTTCTAGACTTTTAAGTCCCTATTTCTGGTGATAAGGATGTCTTCATACTTCTTAGCATAGGGAGAGTATTTTTCACCCAGGAGATTTGTTTCTTGTTTTCAGGGGGACAGAGGACCATCTAGGTGTCCTTGTGCTTGCTCTTCCTTAAGTAACTTTTATTTACAATAACCAGTAGGCCAAAGGCATGTTTGGGGGCAGGCTGCCCTTTGCTCCTACAAGATCACATAGTCTCACTGATGTTTCCATGGAGGAGGTGAAGATGTTTTCTTTTTCAAGAAAGCCATTACATAACTATTAGATATTGATGTGCTATTTGGCAGCATGGGGTCTTTATGTTCTGTGCCCCCGATTCCCCAAGCTCCTGTCATCACTGAGCTATCTTCACTGACCCATGTGCCTTCCTGTAACTTCCAGAGCCCCCAAGGTCCCACACTGAGACTTCGCCTAAAATAAACAGACCCAGAGACACATGTATTAACACACACATACTACCCTTTGCTACTTTCAGCATAGACATCTAAACTAAATGTATAGTAACAGAGGGAGCGTATGTTACAATTCAAAATGTTGAATTTTATGCTTCATAAGTGACTAAATGGTTGGCAATCTCCATCAGTGATCTATTTGGTGTTTCTTTTGCTACAAGAGAGACCAAATTAGGTAATTTTAAAGAGAAGGGAGAATAGCAACAATGAAAACTGCTGACATTTATTGGATACGTTAACCTTACGAATAAAACTGCCAGTTATTTTACCAGCAAAAATGGGTTTATTTAGGAAGAGCAGAAAATTGCAATCCTGGTCACGTAAGCTATAGCAAAATCATAAACAAATCGAACAAACAGAAGAAGGACATTATTTTATGTTGAAGGAGGAAGTTGGGGGAGTTGTTTTGAACAAAAGTCCATTGGAGAGAACCAAGAGTTCAGGGCCATGATAGTTTCTCATGGGCTAAGTTGTAAGATTGGTCCATTTCTTGCAGGAGACACAGTGTGCAAGATTCCCTGTTGGGACTAGTAATTGGTGATTCTTCCTGTTGAGAGTCTTCTGTTAGGGCTCTGTAATTGACAGTTCTTCCTGTAATTGACACTGAATGCTATGGCTCTCCCTTCCAACTTCCCCTGGTAGCATCTCCAGTCTACCTTAGTGAGGTTTCCCTTTATTAATTTTCACAGAGTGTTACTATTTGATAGCAGTGCTTACAAGATACATTCACTTACTCCTCACAACAACTCCCTGAAGCAGGAACTGTTGTTACACCCATTTTAGAGATGAAGTAGCTGAGGCATGACCAGGTTAATATCTCGACCAAGCTCACACAGCCAATAAGTGGCAGAGCCAGCATTTTAATCCAGTTGGTATGAAAGACTCAGAATCCCACAGGAATTAAAAGGTGTAAGGAGTGCATGGGTGGCTTAGTCTGTTAAGCGTCTGACTCTTGATTTTGGCTCAGTCATGATCTAATGGTTCCTGAGTTTGAGCCCTGCACTGGGCTCTGCTCTGACTGAATAAAGCCTGCTTGAGATTTTCTCTCTCTCTCTTTTTATGCCCCTCTCTTGCTCATGCATTCTCTCTCTCTTTCAAAACAAATAAACATTAAAAATTAAAAAAAAAAGACATGAAATAAAGTGCAACCATGCTTCATAATATCTGAAAGGGATCAAGGCCATTCTTTTCTTATCTTGCACAGATTCCACTGCTTACACATTTGCCATGGTATATAATGTTTGCCCCAACTCCCAAGACCACATGCACTTTGTAACTCTGTACTGTGTTAAATAGTATCCTCCCAGAATTCATGTCTACCTAGGCCTGTGAATATGACCTTCTTTGGAAATAGGGTGTTTACAGATGTAATCAAGTTAAAATGAGGTCAGACTGGATTAAGGTGGGCCCTAATCCAATGAATAGTGTCCATTTAAGAAGAGGGAAATTGGCACATAAACACTGAGGAGGAAGATGGCCATGAAAGTCAGGCAGAGACTTCTTCCTTGGCCTCAAGCCACAAGCCAAGGAGCACTGAGGTTTGCTGGCAACCACCAGAAGCTGCACCAGCCCAGGAAAACTTTGGAGGAAGTACGGCCCCTTTGATACCTTGTTTTTTAGACTTCCAGCCTTCAAAACTGTGAGAGAATAAACATCTTTGATTTCAAGCTCCCCAGTTTGTGGGATTTTGTTACAGCAGCCTTAGGAAACTAATGCAGATGCCAACAACCAGGGTTTAGTTTAGGAAGTAGAGAGGGCTTGTGGTAAGCTAAGCATGGTTCCTAAAAATGTGCCCATGTTCTAATTCCTGTAATGTGTGAAAATTACCTTATTTGAAAAAAAAAATATTTGCAGATGTAATTAAATTAAAAGTCTTTGCATGAGTAGATTGTCCTGAATTATCAGAGTGGGCGATCTTAAGTGTCCTTATAAGAGGAAGGCAGAAGGAGTTGATACACACACAGAAGAGAAGGTGAAGTGAAGACAAGGTCGAGGCGGGAGTGATGCCCACAGCCACCGGAATTCAGAAGAAGGAACAGATGCTCCTTCGGACCTTGATTTTGCACTTTTGGTTGCTAGAATTATGAGAGAATACACTGTGTGGCTTTAAGCCACTGAATTTAGGGTAATTGGTTATCATAGCCACAGGAAATTAATACACAACTCCAGCTACATCAACTGGACAGCTTTATCAGTACAGAAAATAGGTCAGTACACAAGGTCAGTGGAAAGGTCGTAAGGGTATGTGGTAGGGGGCTGCTTCTAGGCCACCTAGAGGTCTGGAGACCGCAGGAAACTGTTGCCTCAGTTACAGTGTCTCCTCAATTCTGAAACTTAGGTTTAGATGGGGAAACACAGAATCTTCAGCTGAAAATGTGAATGCCACCATTGTAAGAGGGAGAGACAATCAGAAGGCACTTCAGGGAGAAAGGGCATACCAGTGGGAGAAAATGGGTAGAATATGCAACAGACAATGTCCAGCACCACACAAGGAGTCACATTCTAAATACTCCTCAACTAGCCACTATGAACACCACAAGTCAGAATGGACTCCAGTCCCAGGCAAAGGGTAGACACACAGTGGTGCATAACAGATAAATGTTAGCTTCACCCAAGTGATTTTAACTTAGTGGGAAAGATATGATTTTCTAAGATCATTATTGTGAACAAGGCCATGCAAATTTTTGATCTGCCTATTATTGGGCTAGCCCTTGGTCTGATATTCTCATAGGCCAATTCTACTCCATCCAGAAGAGGCAGTAAGTAGTTGGCTCAGTTTATACACGCAAGAAATTTCCCTGCAGAAGGGCAAGTGTGGTACAAGTTTCTCAAATGTTATCTATCAGTGGTAACATGCCAACAGTTTTAAGACCTACCATTACTTTGTGCACTGCTGAGAAGGAAAAGAAATGCTGCCAATTTACCTACACCATGACGTTGATTGTAATATGCACTGGAAACAAGGGCTGTTAAAATGTAGAAACGTGCTTGTCCTAGAATCAATGAACTGTAGTAACTCAGAAGACAGTGTGGAATGACCTGTCATATGAGTTAGCTTTTGTAGGCACATTTTCACTAGAAATTTTGGTGATGGAAAAAAATCAAATAAAATATGAAACCACATGATTCCATTTTAATTTTCTTCTAACTTTTACTTCTATGGTTATCAACGTAATAGCTTATTGTGGAAAATGCAGAAAATTACAAGGAAGCAATCAAAACCATGCATATGGGCACATGGGCACCATGGAAACTCACTTCCTCTCTACCATCTTGGAAAGAGATTTTTCAGAATTATATAAAGATTGTTGCTACTTTCAGTTTTGCCTAATAAATTTCTCTTGATGCTTCTGGCACAGTGTCATGTAGGCCATTCTTCAGGTTATTTTTATTTTAATGAATATCTAAGTTTATAATGCACTGATAGTATACACGAAATGGTTGGGACTTGACTGCATTGTCCTCTCTGAAAACACTTGCTCACTTGGCACAGTCACTTTTACTAGAATTATTTCTACATACGATGCTATTTCTCTTATCTCTGCCTTGCCACGCTAGTTTTATAAAAATAATCTATTTGTGAAATAATTTGTGCATAATTTCTAACTCTATGTCTGTTACAGAGTACACACTCAGAAAATGCTAGTTAGCATCCACATTATCAACAAAAATGTAGGATTTTAATTTAGTAGCACTTCTGCAAATGACTGATGTAGAAATAAGTAAAATGGGCCTGATTTGGCTTATAGGTCCATCATTTATTAGCTGTGGAAACTTGTAAAGCAACTACAACTTTATGAGCCACCGGTTCCTTACATACAAAGAAGGGATGATGATAATTCCTTATAAATCTCTAAGAGTTGTATTAATTGAATGGTATGTATGAAAATACCAAAAACAGCGCTTATCACACAGTTGGCACTCAAATATTAGGTTCTGTTGCTTTCCTTCCTTTATTTGTTCATTTATTTTTCCTCAGCAGAGGTGTCTGTTAAGTTTTGTAGAAAATGGAATAAATTGACCTCAAGCACCATAAGGATTAAGACTTGTTCATTACTATAGATATAGTGAAGATTATATTGGCAAGACAAATTAAAGTGAATGAATGAATGAATGAATGAAGACCCATATGCTATTGATTTTATTCCTGATCTATATTATATAAATAGATTTGTAAAGTGGTGCCTGGGTGGCTCAGTTGGTTGAGTGTCTGACTCTTGATTTCGGTTCAGGTCATGATCTCAAGGTTTGTGAGTCCAAGCTCCACATTGGGCTCTGTGCTGACAGTGTGGGTCCTGCTTGGGATTCTCTCCCTCCATCTGTCTCTCTGCCCCTCCTCCACTTGTTCTCTCTCAATCTTAAAATAAATAAATATTAAAAAGAAAAAGAAATCTATGTATAAAGGAAGGCAATCAGAATGATGTACCAAGATATATTAGTTATGTATTGCTGCATGACAAGTTACCTCCAAACTTAAAGGCTTTCAACAACAAATGCTATTATTTCACAATTTCTATAGGCCAGTAATTCAGGTGTGCCTTAGCTGGGTACCTCTGGTTCCCCATTTCTTATGGAGTTGCAGTCAATGTGGCCTGAGCTGTGGCCTCATCTGAAGGCTCTAACATGACAAGGTACGACACTTATGAGCCTACTCAAGTGACTGTTGGGCAGGTTCCAGTCCCTGGTCATGAGAAACTATGTACTAGGCTGTCTCTTGACATGGCAGCTGGCTTTATCAGGCAAATTATCTAAGATAAAGCAAGAATTAATTGGGTGGCTTAAAACAACAGAAATTTATTCTCTCACAATTCTGGAAGCTAGAAGTCCAAATTCAAGGTACTGGCGAACTGTGTTCCCTATGCAGATATAAGGAAGAAGCCTTCCTTGCTTCTTATAGCTTCTGAAAGTTGCTGGTATTTCTTGGCACTCCTTGTCTTCTAGAAAGCACTCTAACCTCTGCCTCTGTCTTTACATGGCCTTCTCCCTGCATCTCTGTGTCCAAAATTTCCTCTTCTTATAACAACACTAGTCATTAGATTTGGTCCAACCTAATTCAGGATTAGGATAATTCATCTTAACTTGATTACATCTACAAAGACCCTATTTTAAAATAAGGTTACCTCCACAGGTGGCAGGACTTAGTAGCTCAATATATATTTTTGGGAGACATAATTCAACCCATAATAGAGGGTAACAGGGACAAGTTGCCATATGAAAACCTACTGGGGCCTTTCTAAAATTACCTACAGGTGTTGATGTTTTGAGAGAACTTTCTCAATAATCAATGTTATTCTTTTTCCTTCACAAATCTACCCCTTGTGAAAGAACCAAGGAATACAGTAGAGATAATGATAGGAAGCAAAAATGTCACTGCAGACATGCTTTCCCGTTTGTAAGTCACAATGAGCAGAAAACCGAGTGTGTGTTTCTTCTACCTCATTTGGATCTGCAGAGACCAACCAACCAATTTCTGACATACTTTCAATGCTTACTTATTAGAAAGCAATCAGAGAGTCATAGATATACATAATAAGAAAGCAAACAAAGCAAGTTTATTATACAAGGAGAAGATAGAGCAAGTCAAAGTCGGGGAACATTCTGAAGACTCACAGTAAATAATTCTCTCAGAAATAGATCCACTCTAGGAAACAGGACAAAATTTAGAAAATTGCTGATTAGTCCTCCCAGCAAGAAAATTAAGGAGCATTCATTTTGAGGAGAAAAATATTTGAGATGAGAGAAATTCAAATGCAAAAATTTTAAAAAGGAGCACTTGAGTGGCTTATTTGCTTGAGCATCTGACTCTTGATTTCGGCTCAGATCACCATCTCAGGGTCATGGGATTGAACCCCACATCAGGCTCTGCACTGGGCATAGAGTCCTCTTAAGATTCTCTCTCTCTCTCTCTCTCTCTCTCTCTCTCTCTCTCTTTCTCCCCCCTTCTACTGTTCATTCTCTCTCTCAAAAAAATAGGAATTCTACATTAAAAACATTATGAAATAACCTTATCTGGAAAATTTTAATGATTTAAGGGATTTAAAGGAATCTAAAGAAAAAAAGAGAGAGGAAAACATGAGAGACGTATTGATTCTGGAAATACAGATAACGTTTTATAGCACTCCTAAATTAACAGAAGAAACTTTTTTCCAATAAAGTGCAGAGCACAAAAGCTCAGGAACTACCAATTAAAATAAGTGAATTGGCAACAGTTTCCAATCTAAGACAAAAAGAAAATAAAAATCATGGATATCCAATTATGATTAAACTGGCCAGCCTTAGACCTCCCTTTTTCATTACCAAATAGGATTTATTTCAAGATTTCCAAGTTGGTATTCATATGAAAATGAATATAAAAACACTATTTCCTTTAGAAGGGTGCATGAAGCATACCATCAATGGACCCTTCTGGGAGAAATTGTATATTTTAGCCAACTGAAATAATTACCAACTAATTCAAGAATTGGAAAGTACAGTAAATAAAAAAAAAAACATTTACAGGCACAAATGAAGCTAGTTTGATAAAGACTGAATTATAAATACGCATTGTTAGAATATTGTGCAAATAAAAAATGTTTTTTGAAAGACAATATCACAAACTGCTGTCAATAATCATGCCATATGTTAAAGATTTATAATGGGTTAAAAAACTTTAGTTACACAATCTCATACACAATAACCATTTGGATAACCCCTAGTCCAAGGTGCTGGCAATGAGACAAGACAAATGTCAAGGGATATGGGAGAGGAAATGGGGGAAACAGATATGTTAAACTTGAATTCACACTTGACAATGGATAGGTTTTCCTTCCTTGCTATTGTCAATTAGGGAAAAATACATACAATTTCCTGAATTTATATTAGCAAGTAAGCACAATTGGACTCATACATTCCAAGTCATTATGCAAGAAAAATTAGCTAAGAATAAATGGTTCTGAAGAAACCAAAAACAAACAAACAAGAGCCATTTCTAGGGCCATACTTTATATAGATGTCCATCCATTTTAAGGACTGCCTCAGGCCCACCAATTCTTAAGCAAGAAGACATCTTGGAATGACACCAAACGGGATATTAAGGAAATAGTGTACATACTCTTTTCCCTCAGAGGTATCTGGTTCCTGCTAGGATACTTTATTCTCATATTTCTCTGTAGCTTTTACCTCCAGTCCAGCTTGGAACTCCAAAATAGTAAAAGATTGATTTTCATTAAATTTTATTAATCTTCAGCATGGCTAAAGAACATCTCTGGCTAAGTAACCTGTATGAATGGGAAGAAAATATTGAGTTATAACAGGCAATTAAAAAATCCATTTCTAAAACCCCAACAGTGCAAAATCAAGGAGTCAAACAAATGGAATCCAATGGCTGCAAACAAGTTAGGACATGTTACATGGAATTTTGAGTAGTGAACCAATCTATTTCTGGATGGAAAAACACTTAAAATTTTTTTAACATTTATTCAGTTTTGAGAGACAAAGAGAGATAGAGTGTGAGTGGGGGAGGAGCAGAGAGAGAGAGGGAGACACAGAATCTGAAGCACAGCTGAGCTGTCAGCACAGACCCAAATGCAGGGCTCAAACTCACAGACCGTGAGATCGTGACCTGAACTGCGGTCAGATTCTTAACCAACTGAGCCAGGGAAACCTGGGTGGACCTACACTTAGATCATCTCTAAATAATTGAAAAGTCTGAACAATGTCGGAGACTTCATAATTCTCCAGTGTCCAGAAACTTTCGTGTTAAGGATTCTAAAATGTTTACACTCCATCTTAAAATATGATACTTTAGTGTATTGTCAGGGGGAATGAAGAACAGCTAGCTATTATTTTTGGAGTCAAACATCATCTCTGAATGAAGCTTGGTTATTATTTTTATCCTTCTGCTGCCAGTAGAGTGTAGCCTTACAGCCATAGTTGTTTGGCTTAGGATTTATGGATGAAAATACATTTTCCAGGACAAATCGAAAATATTTTTGAGAATTTATACTCTATTTCTCTTTATTGGTATTAATTTATTTTTCACTGTTGTTTTATTATATCCTATCTTCTTCAACCTCTGAGGATATTTCTACAAGACTGAATAGGAGCAACAAGGTGGAGAGTTGACTTCTTGAGTTGAGTCCATGGGAACACATGGAAGGAACCTGAGCCAAGTAGTACATACTTTTTCTCTGGGCTCAGAAGATATCTGCTATTTCTGTTCTTATGATGAGTTGATATCTGAGGTGTCCCTAAGGACTGAAACTTAGTGGGAACCCCAAAAAGGATAGAGCTTTGAAAAAAGAAGAAACAGGTATTGAAACTATTTGTGAAAGTTGATTAAAGCAGTCAGAATTCCCAGACACCACAGAGATTGTAGTGAAATAAAACCCAAACAACAACTTATGAATACTGGAGAAAGTCAAGACACATCTATAGTGAAGCTACACTGAGAAAGCAAATCAAGGTAAGAAAAGTGAGGACTTTCAGAGGTAAGAGTCATTTAAACTTCAGGACCTAATTGCCAAGTCAGTTTGGGGAATTCTAAAGACAAAAGGAGCTTAGTCTGGGGACAAGGCAGGTATCACGGTGACTTACCCCTGTTGAATCTCCAGCACTTTGTGTGGTTTCTCACATATAGTATGTGCTCATTGTCACCAGCTAGACCCCAAGACCCGACCTATGCTGCCCATCTGCTTGTACTCACTCACCTTTGTCTGACATTTCTCCTTAGGCTCTTTCTTCTGACTTGCCTCTTAACTCAAGCAATTAAAACACACAACCAGCCCCAGGTGATGGCAACTGCCCTGACAAGAACTCCTGCCGGTCCAGACCATCACCCACATCCTTTGAGCTAAACCCCTGACTCAAGCCTGTGCACATGGACATTGGAGTGAAACTCGGAATGGCTGGCAACTACCTTTACCTCATTATAATACTAAAAATTTCCACCCAAGAAGGAGCACAAGGCTCATTTACATGACATACAAAGCAAAATATTGGTGCGTTGCCTTAAGGCACATGAGAGACCTAATGCCTGCCTCTACATTTGATGACAAGACTTCCCTTTCTAAATATCCATCATAACTCTAAATAAAAGGAAACATTCAACTGCTCTTGGGAGTCATGGCTTTGAAAGTCATTATTTACTGCAAAAAAAGTTTCCTTTGTGAGACAACTCCTCTGGTGCAGTTTCTGTCACTCACCAAAGAGCTAACTCACATTGATTCCGCTACAATTACTGGCTTATAAATGAATCCAAGATCCAGATGTCTTCAGTATTGTGGGGGTTGCGGTGTTCCTCAGACAGAGAGGATTAGCTGGAGATTGCTTCTCAGAGATAAGCCAGTTAGTATTTTGCCACTATGAGAAAGTGCCAACCAAAGCAGACAGGGTTAGTCAGGTTTCTCACACACATCTTAGAAATCCCCCACGCCATACAAAGGTGTCTAAGAAGGGAGACTTCAGAATGCTGACTTTAGAACACATGTCTCTGGTACTGTGTCAGTTTTCCACAATTATCTCAGTTTGAATTAGCCCAGAAGATTATCTTGTATTAAACTAAAAAAGAAAAAACTCTTCTGAGACATAAAGCAATATATTTCCTTCAGAGGGACCTTGTTGAGAACAACCTGGAGAGTCTCTTCTCATCTGCAGGCACAACCTGTGTCTGAAGAACCCATGTGGGCAAGGAAAGGATGGGAGTCAGGAAAGAGAAGCATGTAGGTCACAACCCCAGAACCTGAGGAAAAGGGAGTGAAATGGCAAAGAGCCACAAACAAGACCCAAACTGAAGTTTTACCTGCAGGAGGCCTGGCTTCCTCAGTAAACATGCAGATGTATTTTCACCTTCTATCTTGTGGTTGTTTTGGCAGCAAAAAAATGAAGGGAGGGTGATTTGTTTGATTTTTGCAGTTGTGCCAATAAAAATTGGAATTTATATAGAAATCACTCTGACCCAGAAATATCCTTGGTGATGTATATATTGAAATCCTTCATGCTTTGCTTTCCTGGTATATAATAGAAGATTCATTGGAAGCAAGGGACACTCAGCAACAGCAACAACAACAATAAAAAAACCAAATAATCTGATTTAAAAATGGGCAAATGACTTATTCAAGTCCATCGTGAGCATTGCTTCAAAGATGATATACCAATGGTCAATAAGCATATGAAAAGAAACTTAACATCACTAATCCTAGAGGAAATGTAAATCAAAACCACAATGAGATATCACCTCACAACATTAGGATGACTATGAGAGAAAAAAGGAAAGAAAGAAGAAAGAAAGAAAGAAAGAAAGAAAGAAAGAAAGAGGAGAAATTGGAAGCCTTGTGCTCTGTTGATGGGAATGTAAGCTGGTGCAGTCTCTATGGAAAACAGTATGACAGGTCCTCAAAAAATTAAAAACAGAAATATTATATGATCCTGTAATTCTACTTCTATCTATACATCCAAACAAACAGAAAACAGGGTCTCAAAGAGATTTATACACCCATGTTCATAGGAGCACTATTCACAACAGCCAAGAGTGGAAGCTATCTTTCTAGTATCTAGTCACTGGATGACTAGATAACCAACATGTGGCATATACATAAATATAATAGAATATTATCCTTAGAAAGGAATGAAATTCTGACACATCCTAAAACATGAATGAACCTTAAGGACATAACATAGTATGAAATAAGTCAGTCACAAAAAGACAAATAGTATATAATTCAACATATATAAGTTATCAAGAGTGGTCCAATTCATAAAAACAAAAAGTAGAACGCTGGTTGTCAGGGACTGGGAGAAAAGGGTAGTGGGGAGTCATTGATGAATGAGTACAAAGTTCCAGTTTTGCAAGATGAAAAACTTCTGGAGATAGGCTGTACAATGATGTGATTATACCTAACGCTACTGAATTATACATTTGAAAATAGGTAAGATGGCGAGGCTCCTGGCTGGCTTGGTTGGTTAAGTGTCTGACTGTTGATCTCAACTCAGGTCATTTCTCACATTTTGTGAGGTCGGTCTCTGCACTGACAGAGCAGAGCCTCTTTGTGATTCTCTCTCTCCCTCTCCCTCTGCCCCTCCCCCACTTGTGCACACACACTTTCTCTCTCTTTCAAAGTAAACATATAAGCTTTGAAAAAAATAGTTGAGATGGTAAATTTTATGTTATGTATTTTTTACCAAAAATAATTTTAAAACAGAAGAAAGTGATCATTTAAGCTTATTCCAAATAAATACACTTCTGAGAAATGATAACTAGTGGCTCTTGGTGACATTAGATGGTTTCCTTTTGAGTATCCCCTGATTGGTATTTAGAACCACTGGACCAGCTGTTATTGTGCTTAACTCATCAGCAGATGTCAAGCATCCAGCCAAGATCCTGGGCGATTGCTTTGAATGTATGGCATGTCAGTAAATGGTAAAAAGGCATTACCAAGAAAAGTGAGATAAACAAATTCAGGGGTCTGCATGCAAATCATGGATTTATCTCTTTGTTACAAACACCCAAATTAGTATCTGGTAGCTTTAAAATTCTCCTCTTATTTTGAGGACAAATTTCAGCTTCTAGGACATAAGGTGGGTTGAAGGTGACTATTTGGAGACTCAGCCACGTAACACTGTGGCAAGTTCCTGTTAGACCTGGCCTGGGCATGAATAGTCAGACAAAATTTCCTATCTAATGAAGTCACAGTTCAAGGTGGGGAGGATTCCAGAGCCCAGGGGGACTTGAGTGGCTAACACAGAGCCTTGTATCTTAAGGGTGGCCACAGTCCAGTTGCTTTTCTCATAAGCTCTTCTGCAAGTGGAAGTCAGCTTCTAATCATATATGGTGGTTAAGAGTTGACTTCAGAAGTGAAATTTCCTGGCTACTTGATTAAATATTTGGAAAAAACTACTTGCTAATGGATATTAAGAACTTGCTTGGAACTTTCTAGGGTCACAGGAAGAACTCATTCTTTTGTTGTCTCCTTCCACATTAAGAGAAAGATCAGGGGCCACATTTAAAATGGTGTTTGTGTTTGAGAGAGCCTCACCAGATAATTTTAGTGTTAGTTAAAAATGTGTCCTCCATAAGAAAAGTATAATAAAGCTGCATGTGGAGTTCATTGACAGTCCTACAGCCTGTAGCGACTAGGCTGGACCTAGAATCTGTCCAACTTTCCTTCTAGCCTAAAGATGCTATGTTGGCCATGAAGCTTGGCTAGAAAGTCTCCTAGATCCCTAACTGAACTTTGTAATTTCAGGCCAAACTGGGTTCAGAATGAGGTCTCTAGGACTTTTTTAATCCCTAACTGCTTTGTCCCTGCATCTGTATGGAATTTGCACAATATCACCACAACAGCTTAGTGTTAAGATTTTAAAGTTGGACAACTAAACATTTGGGGTACAGCAAAACTGGAAAACAAAACAAGGATTTTCAACCAAAAAAGCACTTGTTATGGAGCTCCTGTTGCATTGTGTATTCTGCTGGATTGTATTGGGTCCCTTTGAAAAAACTATTTACCAAGGACATTATTATATGATGGCTTAATCACTACAGATATTGGAACACTGAGGCTCCTAAAGGCTTGGGAATCTATCCCCAAACCATGAGTCTGATGCTTAACTGATGGAGCCACCCAGGCGCCCCTATAATGCATAATTTTAATAGTAAATTTGGACACACAGTACATGTCCGATACTTTTTGTTTCTTTCTGCATATTATTAACAAATATGTAGGATTAGAACCATCAGTATCGTGCTACCTCAATGAGGTACTAACAGCCAAATCACCTTTAAAACTGTCACACAAAACAAGATTTTTTTGGTCTGGTTTTGGTTTTTGTTTGTTTATTTTTTAATGATTCCTGTTGTTTTGTTTCTATTTGCTTTGTTAGACTCTATCTAGATGGCTTTATAGTTGCATGTCATATTTTTTCCCTCTAACTGATGATGTCTATGAATGTCTACTAAACATGTAGACAGATTTGTATTTGTTCCTGAGAGCTGTCTCCCTTTCTTGCCCATCTTTTAGGGCCCAGATCATGGTGTCTTTGCTGACTAATTTAACTTACACTGGTCTTATTCTACCTGTGACCTTGACTATCATGGCTGAACACTGACAAGCTACTTCACTTGGACAGCCAAAACTGCTTGAGAGACCAGAGGAAGTTCTGGAGAGCATTGTCAGTTGCACACCCACCTGCAAGGTTAATCAGCCAAGAGGACTCAGAATCCTTGGGGTTGATGATGCTAACCAGGACAACACTGTAGTCCTGCCCACAATAGTAGAAGTCAGCAAATCAGGATGAAACAGAACAAGACCCAGGCAGACCATCGGTATTAAGCAGTCAAACCAAAAATGTCAGTCTCTTTCATAGTGCTGGGTTTCAGTTAATGTTCAGGGGATAGGCATAGAGAAAGGACTGCTAAGGAATTGCCAAGCCCATTATTGAGGCCACCAAGGTACAGAGGCCAGCATATGGGTGACATGTCTCTGAGAATCAGGAGGACATCTAGGTTCTGGAACTTAAATACAAAGTCACATTTGGAAGTATGGCAAAGTTCACTCAAAGGGAGTTCCCTAGAGATGGAAAAAAAGATTGATCAGGGGACCAAATTGTCAGTGCTTCTTCTAGTTCCTATCCTTCTCGGATCCCCATTGACTTGTAGTCATTGAGGTATACTGTTCCAAAGGTGGGCATGTACTTATTCTCGAATTTTTTGCTTCCTTGATTAGGGAATAATCTGAAATCAGAACCTATGGCTTAGCCTTCACATAATGAACACCCACTCCACGCCCAGTAAATATTCGTTGTTTCATGAATATTGAATTATGGCTAAATTCGAGCCAAATGCAACACACAGAAACAAATTTCCTTTTTTTGTGTTGTCTTTTATTCCTCTCCAAATTTATCTGTGAACTCAAGCTCCTTCACAATGTGCAATAAGATTAGAAAAGAATCCTTTACTGAATAAGATGTTCTCTTGGACTTCTCTCTTCACATTAGGAGTGATTTCATTTCATCTTCAGGAAAGCATTAAGGCAGTTTTATTGAACTAGGAAAGCCTATTTCTTCTAAGTGTGCAGGTTCCACTCTGGGGGAAATCACTGTTTTCACACAGCTGCTTTTGAAATATATACACATATACATGTGAATGTGTGCTCACTGAGCCCAGTGGAACAGAGAGAAATAAAAAAGATTCCACACCCTAGACACTCTTGTCTTGTCAGCTGTTCATGACTATTAACAGCAACCCCCACAGCAGCAACTGTTGGGGCCTGTGTCTGCTTTCCAGACAGTACTACTTGGACTGGGAGCAAAATGCTTCCAAGGCAGACAGAAGCCCATTTCCCAGCCAAGCAAAATCATTATCTGCAGAGTGGCTTTGACAGCAGCTGCAGTAGGAGAGTCAGGAGCCCATGGCCAGGATGGCACAGTGTCGAGAGCTGGGTGTCTGGGTGCTGAAGGAAACCCACAGGTGTCCCGCTTCTGACAGTGTCCTACTCCAAAGCATGGCCAACTTGACTTGCTAAGGTATACCATTACTTTTTGTAGAAGAGGCAAAAATTGTCCTATATAGTGCTTTTAAGATACAGCTAATTTAAAGCAATATACTTAGGAAGATAGTACCTAAATATAAAATATTAAGAGAAAAATTACAAAAAGGGAAAGGTTATTAACTAGGTAGATTTGTAGACAAAGCAAGAGAGAATGGTCAAACAAACCTCCATGTCTACTGGTTGGATCAACCAAGCACAGAAGCCAATCTCAACTGCAACTTCCACTCTACTGAAACAAAATGGATTCAGTTTATTTCTAACTCCCTTGCTGTTCCCAGCTTCTGGGTGACCTTCTACAAAGGACTCTTTGACCTCCAGTCCACATCGTCTCTCCAAAGTTGTGAACCACCTGCCCATTCTAGGTTCTTAGGGACCAGGGTGGCCAGTGTGGGGACAAGAGATGCTAGCAGATGCAAGAGGAAGGTGACAGAAATCCAAAGAGGTGCAGGAAACCCAGCAAGGGGTAGCACTGGTGATGAGCTATTGCTCCCTCACTTGGCATTAGTTTTCCTTTTCATATGTTTTATTTTTTTCTGGTTCCTTGGTGGGTGGCCCTTGGCCCTTACTTATCTTTTCACATGCCTAGTTCTGCTTGAATATGTGAATGGTTAGCATCTTCATCTCCCCAGTGACTACTTCTCCAAGTTATTTAAAGAAGCTCCACATGGACCTAGAGATTGAAAGAAGGGCAAATAGAGAAGGAGAAAAGAGCTTAGGTGAGAACAATGTACACTTGATGACATATGGCTGGGAATAAGTGGTTAAGTCTGCAGTTGCTGTAAATTCCAGAGAGAAGTAAGTATTTAAGAAATCAATATAATATTTGGCTTCTTTCTTTAAAAGCTTGGTTAGGAATGTTTACTTCTATTTATCACTTAAATTTTTAAAGCTTGTTGCAACAACGTGGAAAAGCAGAAAACAGAGCCAGTAATTGGACTACTTGAACCATGATGTACGGCTGTAGTCACAATGTACATAAATTGTTTTTGGTTCTTTATCTGTTGATTTATTTCAACAACATGGTAATAACCTGTGGCAGGTACTGAGAGGTTCCTAAGTTTAGTAAGTGACCAGATGTTGAAACACATACCCACAATTAATAACCCTGTTTCACTGTTGCTGATTTAGAAGTGATGTCACACAGCATTTCCTCTTATATTACCTAGTTGACTGGAATTCACACCAGAAGGCCCACAGCAAGTGAGATAAAAGCAGATTCCTGGGCCCCACTTCTATCTCTTATCCCACCTCTTATCCAGGTGCTCTGATGCACACTGTTACCCTCACCTGCAATGCTGTCTTCTCTCAGAGGAAGAACAACTTGAATCATATCAACTTTCAGAAAAAAAATCTTAATATGTGTTGATTTCAATGTGACAATGAAGCAAACATTGCCTACTGATATGGCTAGCAGAGCAGGGGCCATATCTTGTACAGAATCTACTAATTAGAGACTATCTGTAAAACATTTATAAAAGCAATTTTAATCTAGTGATTCTTTCTCTTTATTTTCAGTGGCTTTGTTTGTATACATGATGAGTAAAGTATTGGAAGATCTAAAAATCCCAGAGAGCACCATTTGGACTATTGTAATTGGCTTCTCTTTGGCATTCCAGTGATGTCCTCATCCCAGACCGATGGACAAGGTATAGTTCTACTGGGAATATTTGTGTGGTTTGTTTGTTTGTTTGTTTTGTGGTTGGAGAAGAGAAGGAGCTTATAGAGAATCAATGATTGACTCTAATTAATTTAGACACCTGGGTTTGCCTCTACAATCCAACTTATCCATCCAACTTGCTTTGTGTCTCTTCCTTCAAACGGATTGGTCAGTTCAGTTGTCCAACAGCCCCACTTTGGACTGACACTACTAGACCCCTATTCATGCTTTTTCCAACACTTAACACTCTCTCTTCCCTGCTTATGCAAATTATACCCAAAACTGTTCTACCCTACAGCAAATACTGTTCTCTTTTTAGTTTGCAGGATTTATCATCTATAGACTATACTATTTTGTTGGCATTTAATCATATTTTCATTCATTACATCCCTTGCATTGTTATTTAACTTTTTAACATTCTATAAACTCTGACTGCAATAATCATATGTTCCATTTCTTTGTTTCCCCCCACAGGCTATAGCACAGCATGTAGAGCATACAGAATATGTATAGTGAAATGACTATTCACTGTTTTACCTCAGAAAATTATATTTCAATTCTGGAAGATTGGAAACATTTAAACAGACTGTTTACTTTTGGAAATCAATTGGATTGTATAAAATATTTCAAAAAAAGATCAGCATATTCTTGAATATTCTTAGAAATTAGAAATATCCAGTGTCTTTACAAAGTCTGAATATAATAGTTTTTTTCACGTACATTTACATAATTTGTAAACATATATGTATATGATACAGAATTGCTCCTTAGGAGGAAGATTCTTTTCCTCCACAGGATAACACCTGTCTTATAAAATCACCTGTCTTATAAAATAAACAAAATTTGGGGCGCCTGGGTGGCGCAGTCGGTTAAGCGTCCGACTTCAGCCAGGTCACGATCTCGCGGTCCGTGAGTTCGAGCCCCGCGTCGGGCTCTGGGCTGATGGCTCAGAGCCTGGAGCCTGTTTCCGATTCTGTGCCTCCCTCTCTCTCTGCCCCTCCCCCGTTCATGCTCTGTCTCTCTCTGTTCCAAAAATAAATAAACGTTTAAAAAAAAAAATAAACAAAATTAAAAAAAATACTTCTATCCCTAAAGGGAAGCTACTGTCTTCATTTAGAGACCTGTCTTCCACCCCACAGCCTCTGTAGGTTCATTTTTAGTGATTTTCTCATCCTTTTCACATTGTTCTTTTCTTTCACTCTGTCCTGATTTCCTTCTAATTGCGTTTGAGAATTTCCTGTAGTTGTCCCTGATTTTGATATTTCATAGTAGTTATTCAGCTTCTGCTAATAACACTGGGCTCATTTTTTCCAATTTCACTTAATCTTTTTACCAATCAAACAGCATCTCATATTTAAATTAATTTTATGCTTTTGGAAAAAAAATGAAAACCTTAATTTATCAGGCCTCAAAAAGAGATATGAGAACACATCTACTGCCTCTTCAGGCCACTGTCCAGATCCAGAACATCTTAAAGTATCCGGTCCTGGACCTTCTTCCTTCTCTTTAGCAACTATATTTATCTACAACAAAACATAATATATGACTTCTGAGTTTTGTTTCTAATGTTTTTGTTTATATCAAAATCTTATCAGTGTATGAACTGAAATAATTTGTATTAATGTAACAAAACAAAGTTATGTAACATAAGAACTGTTCCACAAAATCCAAGCTGAGTTGCGTCCAGATGCATTGATGCGGCCAACAGAGAAGTCTCTTGATTTAGAAATGCATGCTTAACGGGTACTAGTACTCAGTGGACAAAACAAAGAACAATGTTTGTAAATAATAAATAAGGGTTTAAGTGAAATAGACAAAGCCTTAAAACTAAGAGCAAGTCTGTAGCCATGAAAATGTTATTGAGACAAGGTGTGTGGGTAGAATTATGGGGGAATTTGTATTTAAGTTGACTTTGTTGACAGGGGTAATGCGATATTTCTTTCTCAGCTTAAACTTAGAAGGATGAATTAAAATATCATTGAATGAAAGTTGTCCAAAGGTACACACTTCTGATTATAAATAAGCACCAGAAAAGCAATGTACAACATGACATGCTGTATGGTATATTTAAATGACAGTTATTAAGAGAGTAGATCTAAGAGTTCTTACCACAAGGGAAAAAGCATTTTTTCTTGTACCTATGTGAGATGATAGGTGCTAACTAAGCTTACTGTGGTAATCATTTGACAATACATGTAAGTCAAGCCATTATGCTATACACCTTAAACATATAAAGTGTTCTATGTCAATTACATCAATAAAACCGGAAAAATGATTTCATAAGGTTGAGTCAGGGCCAATCTGTTCAAAGCCTGGAACAATTCTACAGAACCTTGATAGTAAGAGTAGACTCATGAGTCAAGAAGAGCTATAGCAAATAAACCCCCTACCCAGCGCCCTGTGGATTGGGGGGAAGGCTTGTCTGATGGAATCAATGCTGTTCATTGAGAAGATGACATTGGGTGTGAAAATACTGTGCAGGACAGAACTAAGAGCAAGTTCTGTAAGTCCAGATGAGCATTCTTGCAACAGTGGGCTGTGTGGGAACTTTGATGCAAGGTTGATTGTGAGACCTGGGAAATCCATGTTAAGATGGCGACAGCTCTTAGAAACACAGAAAAGAACAAGGAAAACAGAAAGGTTAGATGCAACCCCTACATAGCAAATGAAAGTAAAGAATTGCCATGTTGGTTGGGTGGTGCCAGTGTTATAGAAGAAGGAAAGAGAATATCTGTGAATCCTAGGGTAGGGCATGGTTTGTAGAAAACAAATTCTTTTTCTTCTTTGCTTTTGACTTCCCAGAGGGCAGCAGTAGCATGTTGTCACATGAACAGTAAAAATGACTGGGATCCCTTTGGAATTACTCTGTGCCATGTCTTGGGGCTGCTGTAACAGAATACCATACACAGTGTGGGTTAAAAACAACAGAAATTTACTTCTTACAGTACTGGAGGTCGGGAAGTCCAAGATTAAGGGACTAACAGACTCAGCATGTAGTGGGCTTGTTACCTGGTTCATAGTTTCCAGACTTTTCACTGTGTTCTTATGCAGCAGGATGGGGAGGGAGCATTCTGGAGCCTTTTTTATAAGGGCACTAATCACACTCATGGGACCCACCTTCATGACCTAAGCACTTCCCAGAAGCTTCCATCCTAACACCTCCATCATACTGGAGGTTAGGTTTCAACATATGAAATTTGGGGGAGTCCCAAGAATTCATTCCATAGCAATGTACGATCTGAATAAAGGAGACAGAGTAGAAAAGCAGAAAGGAGGAAGCTTGGTTCCGATCCTCAGGGGGTTGGTTAGTGAGTGTGGAGCCTAGGATCGTGAGTAAATGGACAAGGGGAAGAGTGTGCATGGCTGGAGAGGAAGAAGAGTGAGGTGAGCTGGAGGCAAGCTGGCCTTGAGGACCACACACTCTGGCAACACAGTCCCAGCCTAGGTTAGCCTTTGCTTACTGAGAGAGAAAGGAATAAGGCAATTTTTGGAAATATGATGTATGGACAAGCATCCTCTACTTATTTTAGCTTGGTCCTTTGTACCTCAGATGACTGGAGAGCTACAGGTTGAACATAGAAACAGGTAAGTCTATAAAAGTAAATTGTGTCTTAGGCACCATGTCAATTTATCAATCTATGTAAATTACAACACATTAATTAATAAGTGCAATATTAGCTCTTTTAAATATCCCAAATTCCCAAGGCTAACAATAATGTCTAATCTCCCTGATTATGTCTATGACCTCTAATTTAACTAATCTGTCATGGTTAGTTGGCTTCTGGGTTATTGGTTCGCGAACTTATGCAGACATGCTGGTTTGATTTAAATAAGGTATATAATAAGTTTTGAAGAAGTCTGTGGAATTCTAGGCCTAATGACCTTAAAGTCACTGGTAAAAAGTGATATTACAAAGCCAACCTTGAAGAAATAGAGTCCTAAAGTGTAAATACCTTTCTTAAAGATTTTCATTCCCATTCCATAATTTGTATGCTTGCCTTCAAGCTTTAGTGGAGTTTAAAGACTTAATCTCTTCACATGTGGAGTTCTTTATTTAACATTGAATTCCATCTTTTATACTCATCAGTAAATATATTAATAAAACTCTGTTACTACTTTTAAAGTTTATAAAAAGTTAGCTTGTGGATGGCTACTTAGTGAAATGCAACAAAGACAAAATAGATCATATTGAGAAAATGAAGGGGAAAGCAATCACTCCTTATTTTTTTTTTGCAACACATTCTGGATATAACTTTTGAACAGCTGAAGCAGGTGCCCTTTGATTTTTCAAATTTGACAATTTTATGATGGAAGTTCTTTTCCCATCTCTATTATTTTTGATATGTCAATTTTCCCATAATTTGGGGGCAGGTATCATAGTCAGCTGACAATTAGATCTCATTTCCTTTTTCTCTGACTATTCCTTTGTCTCCAGTGATCTCCAAAGTGGGGTGCATGATTTCCAAAGTGGGGAAGGCACAAGATGATCCCTTGTGAGGTCGGGGCTGAGTGTCTATTCTCAACCTACTAACATTGGTATGGGAACACTGCGACAGACATGACTTTTATCTCCTACGTGCTCAATTTTTAAACTTCATACTCCTTCCTTTTTAAGAATCAAATTCGTTGTCTCTTTATGTATAATATTTTGCTGGTATGTAGGGGTTGGAATGGGACACATGGTTTAATCACAGGTACCTCAGGAATGTTGTGTTAAAATGTTTCCTTTGCATAGCTATTTAAAACCTAACACTATGCCTATTTTGTAATGAAAGGGTTGTTAAAAGAATTCCTGGCATGAAGAAATAGATGACAGAAGAGTGCAGGGGAGAATTTGGGTCAGATCTTGAAAATTCTCAACCAGTCATTGAAAGATAGTTGTTAAGGCCTGAATTGACCTGAATACCTATTTCTTTTCCTCTTCCTGTTCAAGAGTAGGTAAATGGAGCTGTGTATGTGAGGAACCATCTGAACCATAAAGTAGAAATTCCCCAAATATTTTTTTTGAATGTTTATTTATTTTTGAGAGACAGAGATAGAGCATGAGCAGGGAAAGGGCAGAGAGAGAGGGAGACACAGAACCTGAGGCAGGCTCCAGGCTCTGAGCTGTCATCACAGAGCCGAATGTGGGGCTCAAACCCACCAACTGCGAGATCATGACTTGAGCCCAAGTCAGACGCTTAACCGACTGAACCACCCAGGTGCCCCAAAAGTCCCCACATATTTGATCCTATAGTCTCAATTCTAGAAATCTACTGTAAGGAAATAATTGAAAAATGAGCAAAATATTCATATATAAATGCTTATTGAAAAATACTTTATGTTAAAAAACAAAAAAAGAGAAACACCTTTAATATCCCCAAATAGTGTATTCATGATGATATATCCATTCAGTGGATACACGGAATATCGTGTAACCTTTAACAGTGATCCTGTGTGAAAAAAAAATATGAAAGCTTAGAAAGTTACTCTTGGTATGGACTTCAGTTAAGAAAGAATGATCAAATGCTTTATCCTGACACTAATGTTGAAAAAGAAACAATAACGAATTAGAAGAAATCCACCAATTCATCAGCTGTCAGAATCTTTGGGTGGCATAGCTAGAGGTTAATTTTCTACTCAATTTTAATTGCATACTTTAAGATTTTATTGTTTATAATGAGCATGCACTGCATTTACAATCAGTAAAAGAAATTAAAAATATATTTAAAAATGAGAAAATTTGATGACTCAACCTAGCAGTAACCCCCAGCACTGGCACTTCCTCTGGTGAGTGATTGTTACTATTGTTACTTTTCCTTTCTACATTCCCTGCTGAGAAGGGGTGCCGCTGTCCTGCTCTTCATAGCTATCTACCCCAGTCATGCAGTTATTACTCCTTTTAGAAAAGATAGACAGAACCCGGTGAGGAAGTGTGGCCTCTTCCAGATGCATACCTGCCTTTTACAACTTTTCTGGAAACTGTCTCAAAGCAACAGAAATAACCTCCAACCACGATGAAGTATCAGAATCTGTACTTACACGAATGCCTGACGAGGCACTGCACTTAGGGGACCCAATTAAGAACATGTAAATGCAATCTTTCTTCAAGCAAGTGACGAGCTCCTGTAGCTCACAGGGCTGTGCAATGCAGCCCCCAAGTGGGAAGGGGAGGGCACTGTGCATGTCAATCCATTTGCTATTATTGGCTGCATTTTCTTCTGCTTACAAATCTACACATTCATAAATAATCTATTTTGATGAAGCAGTGAAAGCAATCTTTACTCAGACTTTGGATGTTTTCTGTTCTGTTTTTAACTTTTTTATTGAACTATAGTTAACATGGGATGTTGTGTTAGTTTCAGGTGTACAACATAGTGATTCGACAATTGTGCACATTATTCAGTGCTCCCACGATAAGCGTGGTCACCATCTGTCACCATACAACATTGTTACTGTATTACTGACTGTATTCCCTAGGCTGTACTTTTCAACCACGTGACTTATTTATTTTATGACTGGAAGTTTGCACCTTTTGTACTCTTCCTGTTTTCTGTTTTGGATATTAAAATATATCTTCTATTTTGTCATATTCTCTCAAGCTGTTACACAAATTAAGCCCCTTCTTAAGTAGGTTTCTGGAAGGATCTTAACACGGGGTGCAGTTAAGCTGATGCACTAAATTCCACTGTGATTGAACAAGATCGGTGAGGAGCCTGGCTCTATTGTCCTCCACCCCCCTCCAGTGTCTCCTAAGCTTTGGAAATAAGACAGAGTAATTCTCCTTGCTGACAGTCTACTCAGGGTCTCACATTTCTGCAGCTGTCTGGTATGAACAAATTGAAGTTTTTCTGTAATTTTCTGTGAGACACAGCAGCCTTGGGATATCTTTGGTCACTTCATTCCCCCTTACATTCAATTTCCCACCATCAGTCTTGTCTGCCTTTGCCTGTCTTATCCTCAAAAATGCCTTCACATGCGGTGGGCAGGGCAGGGAATGGGTGGGATCTGTGATGGATCTCTTACCAGAGGTAATACATATTGAGGTGGTAGAAAGGCTGTATAATTATTTTTTTCTTCAAGTGCTATCTTTGGGCCTCTGCCTCTGTAAGCTCTTGGCCTGGCCTCCCATATGCTCATTTGTTCTCTGTGCATCTCAGAATTGCACACATACACATGCAGCAGTATGAGTGTGATCACCTTCCTGGAAACAAAACATTTAAAAGGCTTTTCCTTTCCTTTCTGCAATTTAAATCCTTCATCACCTTCCTGCTTGGTTATGCCCACATCTTTTCACTTTTTATCTGTAAATCCACACCTTCATCTGTGGATCATTCATCTTTTGGGATCAGGACTGCTTTAAGGATCAGATGGCATATATAATATACGTGGCTTTTCTCTGGAAAGTAATGAACAGCCCACGGAGAAGCAGTGGTTTTGCACTGTTATCTGATAATTTCCATAGTTGGTGCCTCTTGCCTGGTGTTGGAACACAGTGAGGTATTCTCATTTCACTCTCCTTTATCTCAGGCCTTGGGACTCCCACGTAATCAGAAAATCCAGGAAAAGAAGGAGGTGAGGGCAGTCTAACTCATATTAATCAGAATGTATTACATTCGATCCTCCTTGGAATCTTATGATGTAAACATGATTACCTTTTCTACCGATGAATACACTAAGGCTCAGGATAGGAAGACCAACATCACAGAGTCAGAAAATGGCAGGGTATAAAAGAGTGATAAAATTCCTCTGCTATTTTCATTACTTCTTCTGGACAATGCTTCTCTAATAGCCCTGTAGTGTTACTGCTGTGATCCTGCTGTGATCCACCTTATAGAAATCAAGGTGTTTCTCTAGGGGAGGCAACTTAACAGCTTCCCATTGCCCTTTCTCTTGACAATGACCTTATCCTAAGTTTTTATTCCTGGGCCGGCTGGAAAAAATTATTGCTGATGTAGAGGAAGAAAAAGATTCTTCCTCTACCCTCTTAGGTTCAGTGACTGGGGCCAGTGAATCAAACTGATAAAAGACAAAATAACAGGCAGAAAAACAATTGTTTATTTATGCATGAAATGCACATATACATGAGAGAATTCAGTGATGAATAACTCGAAGGGTTGGTTAGAATTTGGAACTTATACATACCTTAGCAGAGGGCAATGAATTTGTGGAGGGATGACAAGACAAAGGAAAGGGGATTTGGACTTCTTGGGGTGGTAAGTCACAGGAGGGTAAATATATGGGGAAACTAATGGAAGACAAGGGATTTTTTAAGTAAGGTTTTTTTTTTTTTATTATTACAAATCCAACTTAGCTTTCTGTCTCCAGTACTAATGACTATTCTTCTGGTATGGGAAAGAGGAGGGGGACACCTTCATAAAGGGAAATTTATGCCTTGCTTTTAAGCAGAAAGAAGGAGGGTAGAGAGTTTCCCCTGTGTCTGCCGTTTCTCAATTGCCTTAAGCTCAAAATAATCCTTATACTAGAGTGGCGAATTTTGAGGTCGTGTGCTGTGATTCCCCCTCACTGTTTCTTTTTAAAATTTTTTTTTTAAATATTTGTTTATTTTTGAGAGAGAGAGAGAGAGCGTGAACCGGGGACAGGCAGAGAGAGAGGGAGACACAGAATCTGAAGCGGGCTCCAGGCTCTGAGCTGTCAGCCCAGAGCTCCACACGGGGCTCAAACTCATGAGTCATGAAATCGTGACATGATCCGAAGTCGGGAACTTAACCTGCTGGGCCACCCAGGCACCCCCTCTTCATTGCTTCTTAAATTCTGTAAAGGGAGGATGAATCTGAGTAATACTCAGGGTGATGAGAGCCCTTAAGTCACAGAATGTTTTGCCAGCCTATGTCATCTTAGAGATATCAGTGCAACATTAAGAAGACATAGGCTGACAACCTCTATTTTAATGGGGGCTTCATTTTAAAATTTCCATTACGAGGGGCACCTGGGTGGCTCAATTGGTTAAGCATCCAACTTTGGCCTAGGTCGTGATCTCACTGTTCCCAAGTTCAAGCCCCATGTCAAGCTCTGTGCTGACAACTCAGAGCCTGGAGCCTGTTTCAGATTCTGTGTCTCCCTTTCTTTCTCTGACCCTCCCCCCCCCCACTCTCTCTCTTTCTCTCTCTCAAAAATAAACATTTAAAAACTAAAAAAATAAATAAAAAAATAAAATTGCAATTATGAGAATATTACTTGGAAATTGACCAAAGTAATGTTTTGTTAATTATGTGTTCAGATGGAAACATAGATTTTCCTGATAAAAATAAATATTTTCACTTTGTATGTCCCTATATGTGATATAAATTTTTTTCAAATGTTTTGGTCTATTTAATGTGCTTTTAAAAATATTTTCAACCCTGAATTTCATTTCGTATATCATCTATGACCTCTCACAAAAACAAAGAAAGAAAAATCATCGTGGTTTTTCCTTGCTTCTTCTCTTTCTCAAAGGCTTAATTTATAAATGCTTCGTGGAGAAACAATTGATTTAAGTGTTAACATGCAATGAACATGCACTAAAAGAGTCAATTATGTCAAGATCAACTAACCAGAATTCTTCATTAATGAAACATTAAAATATACTCTGCTTTTATGAGGAAAATGTTATCTTGTAAGAAAAAATATCGAGAGAAAGTCATTAAGAAAAAAAGATTCAGGGTATGATATGGACTAATGACCACTGCAGTCGATGAGTATTTGTATCCTCCTATCTACTCCAAATTCCCTGATAATTACCAGAATCACCATGTCTTTTTCCTACATTGGACTCTAAGCTACTTAGACCTGGGATATGTTAGGTACCCACAGTCCTGGGGCCACAGCACAGTGCTTGGCTCATAGTAGGTTTTATGAATAAATTCATGGTCAAAATGATGACCCAGAGATCCTGATTTCCATTCACCAAAAAAAAAAAAAAAAAAAAAAACATGAACTAAATCAGTTCTGATAATTACTATGTTAGTGAGGTAGGTAGAAAGATCACTATAAGGAAAACCATCCGCAAGGATTATTATATCGGGGTGGCAGTTCCAGGGACAGTGAGGGCCTGGTGTTCTCTGGGATCTTCTCTGAATAGACAGACCAACAGCTCTTAGCTATTTTCTACCTTCATCACCAAGGGCTCCACCTCCCTCTGGGGAGAGTTAATGGCTCATATGCATGGGTTTCAACAAGAAATGGGGTGCATTTATAGATGTGCTTTGGGGGGATTCTCTTGCAGTAAAAAAGTGGTTAAATCCTCAAGCTCTGGGGGCACGTAGGTGGCTTAGTTGGTTAAGCATCCGACTCTTGATTTCGGCTCAGGTCATGATCTCACGGTTGTGGGATTGAGCCCCTGACAGTGCAGACCCTGCCTCAGATTCTCTCTCTCCCTCTTTCTCTCTGCCCCTCCTCCCCTCATTCTCACTCTCTCAAAATAAGTAAGTAAACTTTTAAAAAAATACTAAAGCTCTGGACTTAAAATGCAAACCTCTGCTCTGCTAACTACCAGCTTGTTAAATAGGTTTTAATTAACCTTTCTGTGGCTGTTTGTCACCTGGGAAATGGCAGTAGTAACTGTGAATACCATTGACCCTTGAGAAACATGGTCTTAACTGTGTGGGTCCACTTATACAGTAGAGTAAGTGTATTTTCTCCTTATAAATTTTTTTTAATTATTTATTTTGAGAGACAGAGAGAGAGAGAGACAGAGAGAGAGAGAGAGAACAGCATGAGCAGAGGAGGTGCCTAGAGAGAGGGAAAGAGAATCTCAAGCAGACTCCACTCAGTGGAGCCTGAGGTGGGACTGGATCCCAGGACAGTGAGATCACGACCTGAGGTGATATCAAGAGTCAGAGGCTCCAATGACTGAGACACTTAGGTGCCCCATTTCCTTATAAATTTCTTAATAACAGTTTATTTTTTCTGGCTTACTGTATTGTACAAATACAGTGTATCATAAATATAACATAAAATATTTGTTAATCAACTGTTTTTATTATTGATAAGGCTTCTGGTCAACAGTTGGCTATTAGTAATTAAGCTTTATACCTACATTTTTGACTGTGTGGGGATTGGTGCCTCTAGTCTCTGAATTCTTCAATGGTCACTTGTACTCCACAGGGTTGGTGTAGAGATTAAAAGCTTTGCAAAGTGCCTGACACATACATACCTGTTGACTTCCAGGTCTACTTGAGGAATCATCCCTACACACTGCCCCATCAGCATAATGATCATGGATTTTCCTTTCAACTAATCCTTGGTGACTGGACAGCCCCTCTGAGAGGTTCTCAGTTTGCAAGGGTCCAGCAGTGTCTCATATGCCTCAGTGGGTGTATTGTTATTGAACATCTGCCCACATTTTGGATTTGTTACTTTGGCTGAATTCTAAGAAGCAGAGTTCCTAAGCTGGAAATCAGCATCATTCCAAAAAGCTGCTTTCCAAAAAGTTTGTCTGATTCATCCTCCCACCAGAGAATCTTGGCTTTGTGTATACTTACGGTATCCTGTATTTTCCTGTTCTCTGAAGTTGAGAGTATTGTATGTGAAAATATAAAAAAATAATGTAAAATCTAGGCACAAAGTCTATTACAAACTCACAGAGACTGAGCAGGGATGATTGGTGGCACACATCCGCCTGAGCAGTGGACCCAAGGCAAGGTAAGAGTGGGGTCTGGATATTGCCACTGCCCGCCTTTATGGACCCCCACAGTGAGGACCTAACAGAGCAAGAATATCCTTTGATCCATAGAACTTTCTGATTCTACTTATTTTCTTTTCCTTCTGTCTTAACTTCATCCTTGGACCAATTCCTTCAGAGACCTGAGTGCTTCTGCCCCAGAGTCACATGAAACTCCTTGTTTCTTGTGTTTAGATCAATATAAAGGGCAAAAATAATTTAAAGAACGATTGACCTTCTTTGTTATTTGCACAAATTATTTTCATCTTTCTGCATGTTTGCAGCTATAGGGGTGTTTAAAAAAAGAAAAAGGCAAGAACTATATTTTTTATCTCACTAGTGTATCCCCGTTGCAATACTTCATATATTTGCCTGCCGAGAAAATACATTGCAGTTCTTCATGAGGGGAATGAAGATTTATATGTCTTATCTTTGTCCTGTGCACACCAATCCTAGCTCATGGCTTCAATAAGCTGCAACAGTTAGAAGGTTTAGAAGTGGTCAGCTGGAGGCAACAGATGATTTCTGAATTCAATCAAAAGATGATCCAGTCAGAGGTGTTCAGAGCTTTCCAAAGCCTGTACAAGCTTCCCTAGACTGTGCTGAACTGATAGAATAATTTGTCTCAAACCCAGTAGGCCAGAGTTCTTGAGCTCCTGAAGGCTTATGCCCTGGGGAGCCCAACAACCCATTCATAATGCACTATGTGGCTAACTTATAAATTAACAACCCCAGCTTCTAAGACCTGTCAGTCAGGTGTCATTGCATAATGCCTGGAGACCCAGGAAGGAAGCACTCAGAATGAAGTTAGCAGAAAGTCTTTAAGTACATAATCACAAGATGCCATCAGCTCGTTTTGGTTTTGTGTCAGTATTTGATAATCAGGCTTTTTTGTTCCAAATGGTGCTCTTGTGGAGAACTGGGCAATCAATCATCTTGTGCCCTTTTTCCTCTGACACCTATTGGCACCTTGAATATGGAGTTTCCATGAATAGCCCTGTGTCCAGACACAGAGACTAGTTGGAGTTTCTTCCTCTCTGACTGTTCACAGATTGGTGCTGTCAGTGCCTGATGGGTGAAGGGTACAGTGTGGAGAGAACAGGAATGATTGAGTCCACTTTAAAAGTCAACAGGATCCCAAAGAAAGGAAATGCCTCCCTGATAGTGAAAGTGAGTGTGGTGTGAGTTCATATTTTAGTGAGGCTTTTGATGCCTTATCCATGCCTTCACTAAGCTGAGTAGTTCTGAACTCAATACACTATTGTTCATCATGCATAACATATTGAACCTTCAAAGGCTTATCAAGTCCAGTTTAGTTCAATTAATATTTATTGAGTATCTGCTATATGCAAAGTGCCCTTTAGGCTTTCAGGCAGGAATTCAGTGATGACGAGAAAGCAGAACTCATTCTCAGGTCACCCCAGCCCAGGCAGTGGGATAGATTAAGCAGCACCCAAAGTAGGAGGTGGTAAATCCTCATAAAAAGGCATGAGGAGTTGGAGAGAAAAGGACTCAGGTAGGACCAGAAAGACTCTCTGAAACAGAATTTCAAATACAGAGATCTACACACCACACTACATGCTGATCCATACATCACACTGCATGGTGACCTACACACCACACTGCATGGTGATGTACTCATCACACTGCACAATGACCTACACTGTTACAGAAAATGTGAGAAAACTCCCTGTCTCAATGTGGGTGGGTGTGCTCCCTGGGTTTCAAAGTCACTTGGAAAGTTAGATATAATTTGCTAATGTTTGCATATAAAAATAATTTACTTCCCTTAGCTTCTGTATATTCATCTTTCCTTTTTCTTGCAAACTATACAGATGACTCTTAATCCTTTATTTCAAGTGGCTGGAAGAAAATGAAATTACATTTTAGCTGAGACTTTGTTTTTATGAGAAAAGGAGAAAAATGGGGAATGTGACACATATTTTCATGGAGACCCATTTCTGAAACTGGCTTGAAGCATCAGTAGTAAGCTTTCAGATAAAGTTTTGGGTAACATTTTAAGTTTGTACTCTGGGTGGAAAACTTTAAATTATAGGGGCCAGAGTTTTCTTCTCTCTACAGCAACTTCTTATAGCTGGAACACACTGTTTATTCAGATCTGTGCCCTGCTGCAATATTTGCTATTTTGAAAATCATATCTACTTATGTTTTCATTCTTTTTATATCCTACACTTTAAAACTATGAGGTATGTTTTGATTTTATGGGGCTTTAAGACCTTATGCAGATAAGGGACCCCCAGGTGGCTCAGTCTGTTAAGTGCCCTACTCTTGATTTCAGCTCAGATCATGATCTCAAGGTTTGTGGGTTCGAGCCCTGCATTGACCTTCATGCTAAGAGTGCAGAGCCTGCTTGGGATTCTGTCTCCGTCTCTCTCTGCCCCTCCCCTGCTCATTCTCTATCTCTCAAAATAAATAAATTAAAAATATTTTAAAAAAGCTTATCCAGATACAGGATTACTATAAAATACAAAGACTGAAGTTTGGGGGCAGTTAATAAAAATTATGGCCATTGTTTGGGCACCTGGATGGCTCAGTCGGTTAAGCATAGGATTCTTGGGTTAGGCTCTGGTCATGATTTCATGCTTCATGATTATATCATGGTTCATGCTTGTTATTCTCTCTCTCTCTCTCTCTCTCTCTCTCAAAATAAATAAATAAACTTAACAAAAATATATGGTCACTGTTTAAATCACAAAAGGTTCATCATCATCAAAAAGTATTTTTAGAGATCATATATATATATATATATATATATGCCCCTGTCCATGCCCTTAAGGATATTATCCTCCATTTGGTCATACAGGAAAGAAAATGATAGCCCCAAACTTCATATGACTTGAGTGACAAGACAGCATGGGGGAGGTGAGAAAGGGAGTTGACCATCCGTCTGGTGGGAGTGTTGCATGTATAGGGGCAGGACAATGGGAATCCTCGAACCTTCCTCTGGGTTTTCCTGTGAACTCTAAAGTGCTCTAAAAATATATCCTTAGTAAAAAGGATTTCACCAGTTACCATGCTTTTCAACCACTCCTGGAGATCTTAATGTCACCAATGCTTTCTTTCCTTCCAGAGAATACACACTTGCAGGTGCATGCATTCTCCCGTTTCCTTCCAACATGAATACAGAATGCTCTACACATTGCTTTGCAATTGGATTAATTTTTTTTTTACTTTATATATAGTGAAGACAATTCCAATATTAGTTTAAATAACTTCCTCAATTTTTTTTTTTTTTTTGGCGAGGGAGGGAGGTGTTTGCACAGTATTACATAGCATGGATGACCAAAATCCAAAATATATTTAACCATTCTCCTTTTGAAGAACATTTATGTTGTTTAAAATCTTTGATGGTACACAGCATGCTGCAAAGACTATTGTTACTTGAATCACATGCAACTCAACCCAGAGGACTATATTTTTGTGGTTGGGTGGCTTTTTGCCCCAAGCAGATCAGAGAGTGTCACCACCTTCACCACATTCTCTCCATCGCCTATTTTCAAAACAAATCTCCATTCCTAAGCAAGATCTGGTGTTCATCTGCCTTCTCTGCCCCGTCTCTGAGGTATCTCTCTCCAGTTCCATGTTCTGCTTCTGCAGCCTGACCCTCACCGCTTCATAGTTGTTCCTAGATCTGAGCCTTTATTGTGATTGTCACTCAGCCACCCAGAATGCCTTACACCAGCCATCCATACTTTCTCCAGGCAGAAAAGGAATCCTTAGTCTTTAAAGACAACATTCACCCTATCTGTGGAGATTTCTAAACCCCTCAGGAAGAATTAAATGCCTTTTCCTCTGCCTTGTACCTCTGCTTCCATGAATGTCATTTTCCATGTGTTGTGAATAGCCCTTCTGGATCTGTTCTTCAAGGACAGGCCCTGGGCATACTATTTATATTCCTTCCTGTGCTACCACTGTGACTGGTACACTGTAGTCACACAGAAAACAAATGGATATGACTTCCTTTTCTTCTTCCTCCACCTGCCATACTAGATCTGCATTAGGTTAAGGTTCCTGTACTCACAACAAATTAGTACTTTGCAAAGTAAACATACAAAAGCTCTGGCTAGAGAGAACCTTGCCTTGATGACAGTCACCTCATGCCTACTGATTACTTGGTGTTCCTTGGCATTCATCATCTGCCAGTTATTTTCAGTTCGTAACCCACTGTATGTCTTAGCTACCTTTGCTTCCTGCTGCTCAATTTTAATCTTGCATGTCTAGAAATCGCACCTGCTGTTTATGCTGACCACTGACTCCCGGCTACCTCTTTAACTTCTTCCTTACCTGCCCAGAATTTGAAACTTTCTGCATCTCAGTTCTTACAGATTTATGCTTTCTCATTACCACATGTCTTTTCTGCATCCCAAATATAAAGCTTCCCAAAGTCATCTTCCATTTACCATGATAAATAGTTTTGGGATGCCTGATCTTCATTTGAGTCTTCAAGATGACAAGTTCTTTTTCTATTTGTACTCCTTGTGAATGAACAGCAATTGGTGCAGTTAACTGACAGAATGCTTGGGTTCTCAGTCCCACTGTCTAGATCTGTAGTTGGATGGCAGGGATAGATGTCCAGTCTCCGGGCCAGTCTCTAATGTGAGGCCTGCAGCTTTCAGGCACAAGATAATTGGGATTAGAGGATCTCCCCTGAACACACAGGTTCCATCACACTTTGTACACAAAGAGTTCTCCAAAATCTATAGTTATCAATAGGTATTGCTACCAGTGTTCATCTTTGTTTCCACTTCCACCACTATGCTGTGTATGTTGAAGTCAGAATCCTACCACCAGCTTCCCATAGTTCTGACCCAGTTTTTTCCCCCTGGGTTGTGTTCTTTGAATAGAAAAAGTCGGTTAGTGTGGGGAGCAGTGAGGGGGGCACAGTGATTTACATGTGCAGCGAAGCCAAGGAAAGCATTCAGACACTGCCATCCATTCACAGACTGCTGCATCATCAATAGAAAGAAAGAAGAAATGGCCTTAATGAAATAAGAACAGAATTTTACAGAGAGAATAGATTAGAAAAAATATTTAAAGAAGGGGGTTTTGAAGTATTGAGTATAAACTGAAAAGGGCATTCATGAAGTGTCTTACATTGGCTACACTAATGAGCACAAATGATGACATGGAAAATTAAATCACTAACATTGTGAACATGGTCAACAAACCAAAAAGACAGCTGATGGCACATCCACTTTGGATGACAGATTGGCAGTTTCTTATTAAGTTAAACATGGTTTTGTCACAGAATCAAGCATTTGTACTCCTAGATATTTACCCAATGAGTTGAAATTTTATGTCCACACAAAAAAGTGAATACAACCATGATGCCCTTTGAAAAATAAATGGATGAACACACTGTGGTACTTCCAAACAATGATTATTCAATTATAAAAAGAAATGAGCTATCAAGCCACATAAAAATATGAACTTCAATGCATGTTCAGTCTGAAACTACTTCATATTGTGTAGTTCCCACTGCACAACACTCGAAAAAAGCAAAAGTATAGCACCAATGAGAAGATCAATGTTTGCCAGGGATTTGAGGGGGAGAGGTAAGGGTTGAACAGATGAAGCAAAGGACATTTTTAGGGCAATGAACTATTTTTTGTGATATTGTAATTGTGGATACATGACATTACACATTTTTTTCAAAACCTGTTGAACTTCACAGAACAAAGAGTGAACCTTACTGCAGGCAGAGTAAAAAATAAAAATCATCCCCAGGAAGAAATGAAGACTGTAGAAAAAAAATAACTGCATTTAAAATTGCATGAAAAAACCTCACTGAAAGAAAGGTTGCTACTTGCTGTCTGTCTTGGATCACTTGCTCTAGGAAAAGTCAGTTGCTATATCATGAAGACACTCAAGCAGCCTTTTACAAGATAAAGAACCAGGAACTTCTGACCATAGTCATTTTGAAAGTGGATCTTTCAGCCTTCAGATAATTGCAACTTTGGCCAATCTGGTGGTACAGAAACAACCAGTTCAGCTCCTTTCAAATTCCTGACTCACAAGAACTGTCAGATAATAAATGTGTTAAACTGCTAAAGAGGACACAGAAAGAAGGAGAAGAGAGAGGAAGAGGAAGGGATAAAGGGTAGGAGTGGGGGAGGGTAGGAAACAGAGGGAAATATTAAGCTATTGAGGAAGAAGTTGATAGACATGGAAGAAAGACAGTGGAACTCCAATCTAGAATGAAAAGAGAATAGTCAATATATAAAAGTAGAAACCTTCTTGAGCTTTAAAAGTATTCAAATACAGGGGCATCTGGGTAGCTCAATTGGTGAACCATCTGACTTTGGATCAGGTTATGATCTCACAGTTCATGGGTTCAAGCCCCATATCAGGCTCTGTGCTGATAGCTCAGAGCCTATAACCTATGTCAGATTCTGTGTCTCCCTCTCCCCCATTCACACTCTGTCTCTTTCTGTCTCTCAAAAATAAATAAACATTAAAAGTATTCAAATATATTGATTCAAAGAGTTGGCTATATTTTGAACCAAAAAAAGGGGAACATCATGTTTATTCAGAAGAGAAAGCCAAGAAAAAAACCCCACAAAACAAAAGAGAAAGTCATGCAGGTATCCTGGCAGCCAGAAAACACAATAAAACAACAGCAAGAAAAATAAACTAATTATTTCTAAGAAATCTGCATGACCTCAGACATTTGATCTGCTATACTAAATTACAGCAGGAAAGGAAGAAAATTGTAGGAGAGGTGATGCCAGCAAAATGGCCAAATATCTTCTCCTGAGCAAGAATCTGGCATCCATTCACAGACAAAGGTGCCTCCGTGGGATCTGGGAGACCAGGTGGGGATTTGGAAACCTTGGTGTAGTCTAAGACTTAAGAGGGTCATTTTCAGAAGGCAGGCTCTCAGCCACACCACTGACTCACCACCTGCATGCGGTCTGGTTACAGAAAAGAGAACTCCACACCTCTGGGAACTTTGCCACAGCCCAGTTTGGCTGTGGGTCTATAAATTCTTTCTTCTCTGCTCCTTGGAATATATTTTTATAAAATATTCTCAAATTTATGTTTTATTGGTATTATGGTACAATATTATGGAATATCTTTAAAATTCCAATGGATAATGCCCTGAATAATTACAATGAATAATGCCATCATTATGATGAGCTCTAAGATTGATGAAGAGGATGGCTTGTTAATGAAATGGAAAGCAGATTAAATAAAATATCAAATTAATTAGAAGAATGCAAAATTATGTAGAAAGAGTCAGGTCTCAGCTATATGTATTTTTTAAGTGCTTTAAAAATCAACCAGATAGTAATGTCAAAATTATATGGGTGATCATTTTAGGAAAGTGGGATGTAAGGCAAGATATAAGTATAGGCTAAATCGGCTCTAACAAAGACGCCAAAAATACAAGTGTTCAACAAAACAGAAGAGTATTTATTACTCAAATAACAATTTGGAGATGAGCTGGTGGTTCAGAACTGGTAGGAGGCTGTGCAATTAGAGCTCCTTCAGGAACTCTTGGTGGTCTTTGCCCACTGGCTCCATGCTGGTCTGCTAGCAACACTCTGTGTTCTAGCCTATGAGAATGGCAGAGGGAGGATGGCAGAGGATTGGTATAGAGAAAGAGATCTTAGGGAAGATATTAAGCAGCTGGGCTTCACTGTATTTTCCTCAAATTTAGTGGGGCTCTACATCTCAAAGTAGCAAAGGAAAGGATGCAGCCAAGGTCATTTAGCCATTAACCAGAGCTTTCTTTTCCCTTCCTTAATATTTCTCTCTCATTTAAAAAAAATTAAATTTTTATTTCTTTAAATAATTTTTTTAATGTTTTTATTTATTTTTTGATAAAGAGAGACAGACAAAGCGCAAGCCAAGGGAAGGGCAGAGAGAGAGGGAAACACAGAATCTGAAGCAGGCTCCAGGCTCTGAGCTATCAGCACAGAGCCTGATGCAGCCCCAACTCACCAACCACAAGATCATGACCTGAACTGAAGCTGGACGCTTAACCAACTGAGCCACCCAGGTACCCCTAATTTTTTTTTTGAGGGAGAGAAAAAGAGAGAGAGAGAGAGAGAGAGAGAGAGAGAGAGAACATGTGTTAGTGGGGGAGAGGGAGAAACAGAATCCCAAGCAATCTCCATGCTCAGTGCAGAGCTTGATGCGGGGCTTGATCCCACAACCCTGGAACCATGACCTGAACCAAAATCAAGTCAGATGTTCAATGAGCTGAGCCGCCTAGGTGCTCCCTCTATCATTTTTAATTAAAAAAATTAGGCATTGTATCCCATTTATGATTTTTATAAGCACACACATAAACTCTCAATGACTTTGTTCCATAATATCTCTGAAAATAAACATAACTGTTATAGGTAGCTGTGTACTTTACAGATACTTCACTTTTTTTTCAGATTTCTTATTTGAACACCAAGGAGACAATAATGAAATGAATTACCTAATAGAACACAAAATCTCAAAACAGTTTCTCTGGGACTTTCTAATAGAGCAGATTGCTGTCTTGATTTTATGTATTATATTTTCATAGCAGATCATCCTTATTGAATGCAGTTGTTAGTTTGAGTGGGAAGTGGAGAATATTCACTCAGTTAAACCTAGCTCATTTCCGTGAAGAATTAGCTGGAATTCTCTCAGTGGCTGTGAGAAGTTGTCTTGGGTTAGAAATTCCCACAGAAAACCCAGAATTTGCTTCATATCATTATTTTATCTTGGTTCTTGATCATATGCTTTCTTGTTGGATCAATTACAATACTTTCCCCCTCTGCAGATTAGAAAGAAATATCAAGAGCTTCTCCAAAGAAAGTAAAAACTTCAGACCTATATATTTCTCCAATTATAGGCTTTGGCTTTCAGATTAAACCTTATGTTTATTCCTAAAATTTTAAATTATTGGTGGGTTTTAAAATATTGCTAATTACCAGAGGCAAAAAATATCAAAGTATTGAAAACATTAAAAGTTAACAATCTTCTTGCAAAAAAAATGTCTTCAATAGAATTCTACTAATGACAATGACAATGTGGGTGTCATTTAGTTGACAATTTTAGCTGACAAAGACATATGATGCAGTGGCATACAAAACATAGGAAGACTAATGAAATATGAAAGCTATTGAATGCAAAGCATTGGACATGAATGGGATGGTTTTATAACTGGTAGAAAATGTTCATTTAGGGACAAGATAATTGCTCTGTCAATCTATATCCTGTGGATTTAATAGTCTACTGGGGTATTTTTGTTGCTATGATATTCCCCTCTATGATTATGGCAATGGCTTTTAAGTAAATAGAACCACTTAATAATTTGATATTAGAGGTTAGTAATAGCAGCCATTTATGGTATTGCCTCAAGCTTAAAATGAATGGGTAATAATGCTAATAATAATGGCTAACTCTATGGGCAAGAGATATTTGATATGCATTATCTATGTCAATTAATTTAATCCTCACAACAGTTCTCTGAGATAGGTATTACTATTATCTGCATCTTAAAGATGAAAAAATCACTGTCAATTTCCTTTAATAATTTTTCTAGGTTCTTATGTGTTTTAGAAACACAATGAGGGTGCCTGTGTGTGTGTGTGTGTGTGTGTGTGTGTGTGAGTGTGTGCATGTTATGGAAGATTAGCAGAAAGTAGGTTGTAGAAAGAAGCAAATACAATCAACCCTTGAACAACAGCAGATTAGGAGTGCCCTGCGCATCAAATATAACTTTTGACTCTCCAAAAACTTAACTGCTAATAGACTACTGTTGACCAGAAGCCTTACCAATAAATAAGCAGATTAACCTATATTTTGTATGTCATATATAAATATAATACTGTAATAAAATAAGATACAGAAAAGAAAATATTATTAAAAAATTTTAACGTTTGGGGCGCCTGGGTGGCGCAGTCGGTTAAGCGCCCGACTTCAGCCAGGTCACGATCTCGCGGTCCGGGAGTTCGAGCCCCGCGTCAGGCTCTGGGCTGATGGCTCAGAGCCTGGAGCCTGTTTCCTATTCTGTGTCTCCCTCTCTCTCTGCCCCTCCCCCGTTCATGCTCTGTCTCTCTCTGTCCCAAAAATAAATAAACGTTGAAAAAAAAATTAAAAAAAAATTTAACGTTTATTTATTTTTGAGAGAAAGAGAGAGAGAGAGAGAGAGCAGGGGAGGGGCACAGAATCTTAAACAGGCTCCAGGCTCTGAGCTGTTTGCACAGAGCCTGATGCGGCACCTGAACCCATGAACCATGAGATCATGACCTGAGCGAAGTCGGACACCAACTGAGCCACCCAGGCACCCCATAAAAGAAAATATTTTTAAGAAAATTATAAGGAAGAAAAAATACATTTATAGTACTGCACTGTCTTTATTCATACCATAAGTTTACATCAGCTGTTTTTAAGATCAAACTTCCATCTGTCAGTGCCTGTATCAGTATTGTGGTACATGATACAAAACACTGTAGATGGTATAAATATCAATAACACTAGCTATTAAAAATGAAAAGATAATGTAAAGTGTTTGTGTGCATACGGTGTGATAAGATTTAAGTTTTTATAATAGATTGTAGATATTTTGTGGTATTCAGTGATAAAATAGACTTGCATCTGCATATATTTTATGCACTCCTAACATACTTAACTTTTTCTTATTTTCTTCAACATTTGTAAGCTATGTGGCTCATCTGCAAGTTTTTTCAAACTGTCACAAAATTTTTTCCAATGTATTTATTGCTTATAAGTAGAAAAAATTGCTTATAAGTAGATCCACACAGATCAAACCCACGTTGTTCAAAGGTCAGAGAAATGTCCCCAGGAAGTCAATTATACACACAGAGATGTGGTTGCATACTTCAGAAGTCTTCTGGTAGATGTGGTAGATGGCTTACTATGAGCAGCAAGCCAGGAATGGGCTCTGGCTTTGTTTAAAAATCAAAAATGATCTTTTCTGGAAAGGAAAGGCATTCTGGTAATAGTGATGGAGGAGAAAGAAAAGGAGAAAAGGAAGAAGAGGTAGGGTAAATAATAGCTAACATTCACTGAGGACCTACTGAGGGCAGATACCAGGCTTGCATTGCATTCTCTCCATTTATAGATGAGGAAAATGAGACACAGATACACAAACTGCTGAGGTTATAGCCAGGAAGTGGCCAAGCAGGGATTCCTGCCCAGGCATCCTGACCCTTGGATAGAACACTTCTGAACACATGAAGGTGTTAGTGAGCAGGTGTATATGAAAAAGCAAGGACCAGCTCTACACTTAACTCTCTACAAAGCCTTTCTTTGTATTCATGCACCATGATGTTTCCCTCCCTGTGGACACCCGTGGGACTGTGCCATGTAGGGGGCTCCTTGTTTGATCTGACCGCGCATCTCTTTTGATCGTTTGCATGCATGCATAACTCATCTTTGTAGCTACAGCAAGTGCTTCTGTAGAAACACGTGCTCTGTTTTCTTCCATTTACATTCTGTGCTGTGCAGCTGTGCTTGGTGCAGTCCTCATTCAACTCTTTAAGAAGGCATAGTGAAGTGACAGTAGTTATATGCAGGTTGGGGCAAGTGAGGTGACACATCATGTCGGTGTTCTACTTTATGATTATTGGGACAAGTTCTGCAGACTCCTCTGTAGAAGGAGGCTCCCCTGACATGAACTATCTGTCCATCCTGCCAGTGTTCTTTGACATCCATCCTGAATGTTGCATTGTCCAGGCAAGTGAATTGATCTCTCCTTCTGTTGTCCTTCCAATTTATAAATAATGTTTGTTTCAGGCTTCCTTTTGTTTTTGCCTCCTCCTCTTTAAAGACAGTGTCCGTTATTATGCCCCCCCCCCGGGGTCTGTCACACTCCTAGTATCCTGCCTTGCATATCTGTCTGCCTCAGTGTCTTTGCACACACTCCTGGCTTTGCCTGGAAAAACCTCAGGATCAGCATGGCTCACTTTTTCACTGATCCAAGTGTCTTATCAGAAAGACCTCATGTGCAACCGTAGGGAGGAAATATCCCAAGGAGATGAGTATTCTCAGTTCTAGTGCTGGAAACATAGAAGAACATGCAAGGAGCACAGGATGGGCAGCAACCACATTGATGCCAAGATGTTACCTACATCAATCTCCCAGCTCCTTCCTTTCATGCTCTAACTCACTGGCTTTTGCTTCGTAGTAGGTGTCTGCACTAGCGTCGGTTTGCAACCTCCTCCTGAGATTCTCCAGTATAATCTGAAACCAGTCCCCAAGTGCAGAGGGCAGAGAGAGATGGGAGAAAGGCAGCCACTACAGGCTGACAGGTTTATAAAGCAAGAAAACACATAAGAGGCTTGGGGGCTGTAAGCCAAATGAGTAGATTTCTGCACTTGCCAGCCAAATTATACAAGTTTCTAAAGAGGACTTAACTGGGTTCAGTCACATATGCTGCTCAGGTGTTCTCAACATCACATCACTGTCTCAAGGCTGTGTCCTTGGAACAGCCTCTGAGAGTGGGAAAAGAAAGCAAAACCCACATCCCAAGGACAGGGATATGTTTATAGGTATATTTTTTGTTGTCTTTCTCCCCCTAGATTTCATGCTACATTGAACAGAGTGAGTGGACTTACTTTGTTTCCTTCCCTGTGGTACCCTCAGCACATCATCTGGCACATAGTAGGTGTTGCTGCATAGATGCCTGTTAGATGAATCAGTGAATAAATATGTGTTAGGGATTAATTTACAGACTTGTTTTATTTAATTTTTAGTTAAGAATAAAATATGGCTATCCCAGAGCCATATTATTTTTTCAATACTATGTCTCAAAGATTCTATTTTTTTAATGCATGTTAGTGCCTCATTACCTGATTGTATTTGCAAATGACCTCAGCTTAGGCAACTGTCTGTTAGCTGCAACAACTTTTGCTCAGAATAGTTTTTATTTATTATGTTTCTCATTATATTTACCATTTTTCAATAACACAGAGGATCTGTATGTCAAGCACTTCTTTATTTCACCAAATTTGAGGAAACCACCAACTCCATTCTCTCTGCCTCTCCCTGTCTTTCTCACCATCTACCACATGTACACATAAATGTGTACAGTGGTCATGGCATTGGAAGATAACAGTAAAAGGCAAGCTCCTTGGATACAGATGTTTTGGTTTATAGATGAGCAAATTGAGTCTCGAGTGTGTTTGTGGTGCATTCAAGATTATGTTGGGAAACAGTGGCAGAGCAGGACTGGAATCCAGATTGCCTGTCTTCCAGAGGGACATTCTTTCCACCATACAGCACAGTCTCTTTTCACGAACTGTTGTACATCTAAGCTATGTTGCTTTTGTATGGCACAGCTCTTATAAGATGAGCTCTTTAAATTTAGTTAATTCCCCAAGTGAACATCTGAGCTTGAGTGATACGATTATTCCTTCCTTGTACACGAAAGGAGACATCTGTGCGAGGCTGAATGATTGGCCATAGGTCACAAGAATGATTTGTTTGAATTCAGAGACCATGCTTGGATGTTGGAACAGCCCTTTCTTGTGGCTCAGAGAACAAAAAGTTATGCAAATCAGGGAGCTGTGTTCTGACTTCAGCCCATCTGGACCCTGATTACGTGGAAGCAATTTCCTTATAATCCTTATTTTAGTATGTGCTTCCTCTCTTGATTCTTGAGCCATTGCTGCATGAAGTCCATGCAGCTTCAGTGATTTGCTTCCACTTAATGGACTTTATTTTTCCTTAGATTGACTGGGTATTTTGCATTTACCTTCAGCAACATTAGAGAAGTTATTTCTGGAGGGGAGACATTAAAATCAATGTGTTATTATAGGATGTTGGATTACAGTAACCCAGAGAAACTGCCTTAAAATTGTTGCTGTCTCCTATAATCTATTCTCTCCCTTTCTTATACAAAACATGAGGAAATCTCAACCACCAGGGTGACTATATTTTTGTTTCCAGAGACATAAGCACCAAACTTAAAGATTATCACCCACACGACCCAGATGGCAAATGCTATAGGCTTCACTTGGGGCATAAAATGTGTGCAGGCACGTGTATGTGCTGGTCTGACTGCTTGGCATGCACCATGCTCTTGCTGTGTGTGTGTGTGCAGAGACTCCAAAGCCACAATGGGGCTTAGTCTGCTAGAACAAGCAAATACGGATTGAAAGAGATTATCTCCAAATTCTTCTTGATAGAATACGGATGGGTGTTTCTATTTTTATACAATTTCAATGCTGGGAAGTAGATCTATGATTGCAAATTTCCTCCCGTAAGCAATGGATAGGAGGTTTTGAGAATGTGAGTGTGGGTGTGGATGTGAGTGTGTTTCTGAGATAGAGAATGTGTGCTTGAGAGAGACAGACAGAGAGATGGTGACAGAGACAGAGAGACAGAGAGAAATGCAAACCTTTATGCTGGACCCTTGGTTGGCCCAAGAAACTCACTTTTCTTGACTGGCTCAGTTTCTTCCTTATTACTTCCTCTCATCTACCTTGGAGTTATTTACCCATGCTTTACTAAATCTTTGAAACAAATGCTTCACTTGCTGCTTTCCGAGCTCTCCTTTTTTTTTTTTCCAAGATAGGCCTTCAAAAGCACCAACGCATTCTCTACAGCCATGTTCCTAATGCTTGCGGATGACCAGTCACCTCTAAATGTTCTCACAGGTGAGCCTGGATCCTTCTAGGACCTGGAAAGTTCTATTGAGGGCTGATTTAGGCCAGCAGTGACCCTGGCCAGCCAGACTTGTCACTTTGGTAATCCTGTCTCTGGCCTAAGTGCTCCTGGAAAAATGGGGCCATTGTCCAATTCTTCTTTATACATTGGTTCCATCCCATAGGTTCCTGCCACGGAAACTAGATCCCTAGAACAGCAACAGCAGCAACTACGATTCCAGGTTGCCATGTAGGGTCTTGGAGGTTGTGTACACAACTCTCAGGAGTAACAGGCAGCTCATAGCTTTCATAGATTTATATATTTACTCCAAGACATTTTCAGCTCATAGGGAGTGAAATGTCTAAAAGAAGCGGTGCTTCTTTCAAATTTGTACCACATCACCAGATGGGATGTCAGTGGGGCTGCTTTCTTTTAGCAAGAGAAACTCTGAAAATTCACTTTTGCCGTCTGGCCTGGCAGTGGTCTTCAGCCAGCAGACTTCCCTCATCTATGACCCAAAACAAGGAGTCCTTCTGACCCCAATATTTCTCTCCTTGTTCTGGCTAGGACTTCACCACCTGAAGACAGTGATGGCCTGAACCTCTGCATTCTCATGCCAGATACATGCACATTAAAACACTGCTCTTGCTGTTCTGTATTGCGTGTAGATAATGCAATCCTGTCCCAGATTTGTTCTGTGGTTCTAGTATGAAGTTTTTACAGAGTCACCCTTGCTTTAATTCTTCCTTTAAATGCACTCAGCACGCATTGTCCTTGCTGCAAGGTGCTCTCTTCTTTCTTCTGGGCACTTCTGCACCACTGCAAGCATATCTGATTTCAAAATACAGTGCAGCCTGGATTGTGGAGAACAGTCCAAGCCACAGATTCCTAAGATAGAGTAGGGGCATTTCTCCATGCTTGCACATTATTGTTTCTTCCTGGGCTGACTTGACTCCCATTCTTTTAAAACCAGTAGGTGTAGGTATAAAATTGGGGGTAGACATATGGAATGGGCTCACCTGGATATTAGATGAAAAAGCAAGGTGTTTAGGTTTATTTTCCAGAAAAGAAAGCAGCAGAAAAAGCAAGAAAAATGCACCATATAGTCCTATCAACTAGGAAAGATAGAAACAGAATAAATGGCATGTTGCTTATGAAGACACTGTTTTATGCCCCAATCATTTGCTGAGCCATGAGGTTGTTTGAAATCACTAAAGTCCACTGAATTGTTGGGCTGTATCATTTCAGCTGGGGCCTTGCCCTTTCAGTTTTAGACTGATGGTTCTGCTAAAAGTCACACACACACACACACACACACACACACACACACACACACAAATACATATGTGCATACACACAAAACAAAGTGGGAGAGCAAGTTCTAGGCTGTGGACACGCTAATCCATTGGGTTCCTCGATGCAAAGAGACATTCTGTCTTCCCATTATTGTCTGCCATGGGCTGAAAAGTATTGCATCTGACACATCTTTTATACCACCCTACTTAACTATGCATTTCTATGGCAACTATCAGTGTAGCACCTGGATCCTCATTAATCCTCTCAATGTCCCTATTTGGTAGGCAGCTGACAGCTAATATAATCTTCATTCCGTAGGTGAGGGAAACTTTACCACCTTTTGTCAATATTGCTGGGAAAGAAGAAATGTGTAAAAGATCTATAAGCAGACATAGCAGTGCATTAAAAGTTTTGGGGAAAACTATTTTGCTTTCACTTTTCCGTATGTCTCTCCCTTCATCTTTTTTGGGGCTTCTTCCTCATCTCCTATCCCACTTTCTAAAGCTTCTCCTCTTCAATTTATACACAAAAACAGAGCAGCATTGCTCCCAATTTCCCATGTTTGGAAATAAATAATGGAGGCGTCTCTAGACTTCTGAGTTTAGGATCACTTTCTGGTCCGGACTAGGCTCTTCACAGAGGCAGTTTGTCTGCCAGCATTCACCTTTTCCTTCAGCAACTTTATGGCATTATATGTATTTGTTTCCTAATGCCACCTGATTCCAAGACTTAGTGTTCAGTCAGTGGACACTGATGTCACCAGGAGGGCTTCCATGGCGCCCTATCTGGAAGTGTGCAGCCTGTCAGATAAAAAAGACAGGGAGCTGAGTTGCCTTCTCTGAGGGCAAGGGCCGAGACTCCCTCAGACAGGCACAGGACGTTGGGGACTGCCCAAGAGTACAAAATAATGCTACATATAAAGGTAACTTTGAGAGAATTAGTGATTCTGTAGTCAATGACCACCTTGCTAGATACATACATTAGTTCTGACTCCTATTTCTGTTATTTATCTATTGGACTATTGAGGTAATGTCAATATTATTTCAGATGTAGGAAGCTTTAAGTTAGCCAAAGAATATCCGTCCATGAAGAGGAGGAGACATTTTATAAACCAGTACTCCAGAAGCTCATCCATTCACTTTAAACAAACAGTATATTTTTTTGGATATGATGAGATGTGATCAGATACAGGGTATTTGAGATTTTCCTGCAATATATAAAAATATCATGGGAACATTGCATTTCATCTTTCTCACCAAGTCCACTGTTCTATGTTGCCAGCATTAAAACATGGTAGAAATAATAATAGACTAGCATAAGTAATTAAAATGCCTGCCAGTGAGTTGAAATATGCCCTTAGCTTAGAGCTGCAGAAAGAACTTCAATCACATTAGAAGATTACGATCATACCTTCCAGTGATTAAAAAAAAAAGTGTACATAAAGGTACCAGATATAAAAATTGTTAGCATTGAGAGAAGGAAAAGATTAATTTCCTTCCATATTAGAGTTTTTATGTTTCTTTGTAAAATCCTGACTCGTTCAGTCAAACCACACAGTGGAAAGTAAGCAAACATAAGTATTAATTAAAATAAAAAATGAGAAACAATATTTCTCCACACCCAACAGAATTACTGGGACTTGGGATGTTCCAAGCCCTCCCTCTTCCCCCAGCTGTTTCCTGGAGCTGCTACACTCTGATTTCTGGCTTCATCTCTTCCTTGCCCGACTATTTGGTGCTCAGTCATAGCTGGCACCTTTTGCCTTCTGCTGGTCCACTATGATTGCCAGTGGCTGCCTGTGTCTGTGGGTGTCTCACCCTAGTCCTGCTGAAGTTATTCTCAGAGGGACAGGAGAGAGTTTTCTTTCCACCAGAGACTTCTTTCCAAATGGTGATCTTGGTCTTGGCATTTTATTGGACTAATTGCAAGGTATTGGGAACAAAAATGCTCTGAGACTGAGGAGGATGTAGAGAGGAATCATAAGGTTTGAATCTTGGAGTTCCCTTCACCAGTGATCAATCAATGTCTCAAAATGGAGCTTCAACCTCCATGAACTTGAAGTAGGGATCCGGACACTGTTAGGTCCTTTCCTCAGAAGCTGTGAGGTTTGAGGATTTTCATCTGAATATTGTAAATTTTCACTGTAGACTTCAAATCTACATTATTTTCTTAAGTTTATTTATTTTTGAGAGAGACAGAGAAGGAGTGTGAGGGTGGGGGAAGGGCGGAGAGAATCCCAAGCAGGCTTGCACTGTCACCCACCCATGGCTCAAACTGATGAACCTTGAGATCATGACCTGAGCTGAAATCAAGAATCAGAATCTCAACTAACTGAGCCTCCCAGGTGCTCCTCAAATCTCCATTATTTGACAAAAAAAAAAAAAAAAACAAAAAACCAAAACCAAAAACAAAAACAAAAAAACACCTAGTTGCTTCATTTAGAGTCCTAGTTATTATTGTAGACTGAATTGTGCTCCTACTAAAATTTCTTTATGTTGAAGGACTAACCCCTAGTACCCCAGAATGTGATCTTATATAAGGAAAGGGTCTTTATGGAGGTAATCAAGTTACAATGAGGTCATTAAAGTAGATCCTAACCCAATATGACTTGTCCTTGTGAGACTATTTAGAGATAAACTCCTACACAGGGAAGACAATGTGAAAACATGGGGATAAACCTAGCTATGAGCCAGAGAGAGACCTGGAACACATTCTGTCTCAGCCTTCAGAAGGAATGAAACCTCCTGACACTTTGATCCCAGACTTCCAACCTCCAGAACTGTGAAACAATAAAGGTCTCTCATTTGAGCCACCCAGGCTGTGATATTTGTTCTGGTCGCCCATACTGACTAACACAGTAGTCAACTAGGATAATTTTTATTTCCACATGATATTTATAAAAAAACAAAACAAAACAAATAGAGCTGGATATGGGATAGTTTGGCTATGCACTTTTTAATTAATACAAGCTTATGGGCAGGGTGACCATATCACCATCATACAAATATTTTGAGGGTGATCAGTAGTGCTATCACAATCACCCTGAGTAAAAAGAGATAACCCAGGACTCTCTCTTTGGCAAACAGAAGGATTGATCATTCCATCTAAGGGGTTCATAACAATAAAACAAAAGACTCAGTGCCCTCTGTATTGTACTCTTCTTCCAGGCCAGTTGCCTTGTGGAATTTTTCACAACTAGATTTTGCTAATTGCACCTCTGTGATGTTTATATATATATATATATATATATATATATATATATATATATAGGGTTCAATTTTTTTTGGCAAGAAGACGTCATTGGTGGCACTGTGTACCTCCCATTGCATACCCACTGTCCTGTTGTTTTTGCTTTTGCCTTTTCAATGCCTGGTCCAGGTCCTATAGACCTCCCCTCAGACTTTCATTAAGGGTATTTTCAGCTGCTCATGACTGTTGTATTGGTCAACTGATTTTACTTGGGTTTGTAAAATGATAATGTTATGCCCTTCCTTCTATTTTTATCAGTTGAAGTTCTTCTATGAAGAGTTTTCCTTACATATATTTTGTTACTCTGCTGCACATTTTTATAGGAGGAGCAAGAAAAATCCTTGAGTCTTTCACTTTATTTACAAATTTTCAGAATACAATGGTGGCCTAACAACCTTCAGTTAACTAGTTTGGTCTTATTTACATTCATTAGGATTTCATGGACTTTAACATACTTGATGAGTATTGATTCATGCTCCAATTGTCCTGAATCTGGCCTGTTGGAGCCTTTTTCAAGTTGGCTTGCATGTATCTGTGACCCCAGAATTCTTTGTTAGAGTCTTTGCTTTCAGTTACAAGATATCCCAGACTCATCTTGTACATTTTCTACCTCAGACCTGATGTTAGTCATTTGTCTAGGAGCCTACATTCTTTTTGGTGGGAAATACTATTTAGAGACCACAGTTTGAAAACTAGTTAGGCTCATTGTAGCTGAATTAATCATCGCTTCTGGGCCTTTCCAGTAGAGAGAGGTAGAAAATGCATATTTTTAAAAGAAAATTATCTTATGAGTTCATGTTGATATTTCCAATTCAAATTTAAGATTATGGTACTTTTTTCATATCTTCCTTGTATGCTGAGAACATTGGTTCCTAATATCATTTACATATTATTTATTTTCTTTATCCTATTATATACATAATAGTTTCAAAACATCAGTATAATTTTATTATGAAGATTTCATTACTGGCTGCAGTTTAAGATGCCATTATTACTTCCTTCTGTCTTTCACTCTCTCTGGGTAATTTTACTACATGTTGTTGTCACTGCTGTCCATGGTGGTTGAATCAATTTGCAACCTCATCCTTGAATTCAAGAGTGCAGTGCCCCAAAGCTTTGCCTGAAAGTATGACACACCTGTAGAATTTTTTCAGTCTGAATGCTGAAAAAAAAATCAGTGTTTTTTTAATATATTTTCTTATGTAAACCTATGTATTTTATTTTATACATTTGAAACATTATTAAAAAAAAGAATCCATTGTTTAAGCCCTGGTCTAGAGAGGCCTTGTTAACACTCTGGACTTTTTAACAGCAGGATTCTGCTTGGAAATGATTGTGAGCAAGGTTCCTCCATGGTGTTTTAAATTTCCTTTATTTTTTTAAAAAAAATATTTACTTATTTATTTTGAGAGAGAGAGAGAAGGAAAGAATCCCAAGCAGTCTCTACACTGTCAGCACAGAGCCCAACGTGGAGCTCCATGCCCCAACTGCGAGATCATGACCTGAGCTGAAATCAAGAGTCGCTTAACCAACTGAGCCACCGAAGTGCCCTTAAATTTCTCTTAGTACCTTCATTTACTTATTCTTTTAAGGAGCTAGATTGGACATCTTTAAATTTTTAAAGGTCATTTACATTTCTTTTTTTGTGAGTTGTCTGTTCTTACCTCTTGTCCATATTTCTATACTCTTTTCTTCTACTTTTATAGTTTTCTGATCTACTTTTGGAAAATATTTTAGGACCAGCAATACTTTGTAAAATGGATTACAAATAGACTTTTCCATATCTCATTTTATCCATTGTTTATTTTGCTCTCTTTTCCAGATATATATATTTAGGGGTTTTGAGTAGTAAATGTTATTCTTTTCCCTCTTCTTACTTCTGATTTGTGAATTAGTTACAAAATATTTATTTCCAGGTTTTTAAGAGAATCATCCATGTCTTAGAACACTTTTTTGAGGTCACTTATTTGTTTGTTCATTAGTTCTTTTTTTTTTTACATTAATTCTTTGAGCCATTTGGTTTACCATGGATTTTTTGTGCGTGGGAAATTGATCCAGTTTTATTTTTCCATTTTTACAGTTATCCAAACATTTCTTGTTCAAAAGTCCTTCTTTCCTTCACTAGTTTGAGATGCAACCTTTTTATATCATCATATTGGAGAAATTTCCATGAGCAGCAGGGTCTTCTTTTGGCTTTTGAATTCTGTTCCATTGAGCTTTCAGGTTTTTTTTCATGTGAAATTAACATTTTTCATGACTGCGTTTTTATATTATTTTATGCCTGGTGGTACTAGGCTTCTCATTCAAATCTTTTCTGGCTACTCTGGCTTGTTTGTCCTTCTGAATGAGCTTTGTGATCAACTTATCTTACTTCAGAATAAGTAAAAAGTCTTGTGGTATTTTTTTTCTGCTTGTATATTATGATTTAATTGACTGTCTTTTCTTCAATCTGCATCCCCTGTCTCTCCTTCATCAATGACTTTGTAATATTTGCAATAAAAGTAGCCCACACTCAATATAAAGAATTCAGTCAATGCAGAAAATGTAAAAGAGAAAAAGACACTCAAATCCTAGATAAAGTAATTGTATTAAAATGGAATCTTTTGATGCACGCCCTAAATGCATCTCATCATGTAGTAATTTTGCTAAAAAGGAGTCATCAGAACTGTACTCACTGTGGTTTTTCATAGTGGAGGCTATGTGGTGGTTGCCTTTGTTCTTGGACACCTAGATTACTTATGACACTGGGTCATGTTCATGAATAGGAGAATGTATTGCAGGAACAAGCTAACTCAAAATCTTAGTGACTTCACACAGCAAAGGTTTCTCTCTGCTCAGATGCCCAGGACCACAGAGGTCCACATGTTGTCCTTGTTTCTTCTATAATACATGGTCATGTGTTCCTCAGGGCAGGGTATTAGAGAAAGTGAATTCAGCTGTCTTGGTTCTCAAGTGACACATGTCATTTTGTCTCTTGTCATTCAGCAAGTACTTGTCCTTGGGCCTCAACCTAACTGAAGGGAGGCTAAGAAACATACAGAATTCTTGGATATCATAACTACCTATACCTGTGGGTCAATGTAAACATGGCTTTTTTTTTTTTTTAATTTTTTTTTCAACGTTTATTTATTTTTTTGGGGACAGAGAGAGACAGAGCATGAACGGGGGAGGGGCAGAGAGAGAGGGAGACACAGAATCGGAAACAGGCTCCAGGCTCCGAGCCATCAGCCCAGAGCCTGACGCGGGGCTCGAACTCCCGGACCGCGAGATCGTGACCTGGCTGAAGTCGGACGCTTAACCGACTGCGCCACCCAGGCGCCCCAAACATGGCTTTTTTTTAAGTTTATTCATTTTTTGGAGACAGAGACAGAGCGTGAGTAGGGGAAAGGCAGGGAGAGAGGGAGACACAGAATCTGAAGCAGGCTCCAGGCTCTGAGTTGTCAGCACAGAGCCTGACGTGGGGCTTGAACCCACAAACTGTAAGATCATGACCTGAGCTGAAGTCTGATGCTTAACCAACTGAGCCACCAAGGCGACCCTAAACATTGCTCTTTACTCATGTGATGATACAAAGATCTGAAAAGTCTGTTTCCCCCATGTAGTTGACTTATTTGTATTTCCTAAATGCCCAAAATCTTTGTCTTTATTTTTGAAATTCAGACGTTAACTAGCATAAATATTATGGTAAGTAGTTCTTCTGTACCCCCCCAGAAAAGAGTTTTAAAAATAAACTCAGATTTTATTCTTTACTTTGATTTTTATTGAAAATTTTATTCAATTATACATATGAACATTTTCTCCATTTCATATACTGAGTTTTCTCAACACAATTCACCCTTTTACATAATGTCATGTTTTCTTGTGCATTTCTCATTTCCTTTAATCTGCTCTTTTTTCCCTTTTGAAATCACAATAATTATTGTATTTTTCTTCTGTATTAATAGATTAGAATATTAATATCTTTACTCAGTCCAGCTGCTTTGAAGTTATGCAACTAGTGGTATTAAAGTATTGATGTAAATCCTCAAAACTCTGTGATACTTGAATATCATTCTGTGGTTTAACTACAACTTCTTTGAGCTCCAATTTTCATGATGTCATGATCTTATTAGATTTTCTTGAACATATAAAACCGACAAAGTACTTCCTTTTTCCCTCTCATTTTTTTTCTAGACCAAATTCTTGATCCTCATTCTGAATACTGTTTTTTTCTCCTTCCCTTCCCTTCCCTTCCCTTCCCTTCCCTTCCCTTCCCTTCCCTCCCTTCCCTTCCCTTCCCTTCCCTTCTGGTCCCTTCTCTTCCTTTCCCTTCCTCTTCCATCCCCTCCCCTCTTCTCCCTTCCCTTCCCTTCCCTTCCCTTCCCTTCCCTTCCCTTCCCATCTCATCCCCTCCCTTCCCTTCCCTTCCCTTCCCTTCTCTTTCCTTCCTTTTATAGAATGTGAATCATTTGCTGTGACATTTCTTGCCATCTTGGTCAAGCAATCAAACACTAAAGCAGGCTGCCCAGTCCAGAGTTTCTATTTTCTCTAACTTAATGCATGATAATTCATAATTCTCCTCAGAACTGATTGCAGACTGACTATATTCTATTTCGTCTACTTTTTTGACGACTAAGCTTGAAGGCTGGGGAGTAGGAAGGTGGAGAGCCCAGATCAGACTATGTGTAGACGTGGTTAGGACACTGGGCTCTATACTCCCTTCTGAGATGGTGTTAAGGACATCAGGTTTCACCTTATCAAGTGGGATGTGTATTTTATTTTCAAATATAAATGTCTATTGGCTTTGAATCATTCCCTAAATCAAGTAAGTCCTAAAGGTTTGCTTCTGTGTGACCAAGTCAGCCTGTTCATTGGTTGCTTGTTTCATCTACTTCTAGGCATTTTTTTCACGACTCACATTAAAAAAGTTATGAAGAAAATAATATTTCCTATGCTCCTTAAGTGTACTTTAGATCATTTTACAAGGCCCAGACATTGTCATCATCCTCAGATTGTGTTTGTTTGTGTTCCTGGCTGCCACTTTTAGAAGTTTGCCACACAAGCTTATGCTCCTTCTTTGTGTGCTGCTGGTACATGTTTTATTTTATTTAATTTTATTTATTTATTATTATTTTTTTTTTGAGAGAAAGCAAATGGGGGAACAAGGCAGAGGGAAAGAGAGAGAATCTCAAGCAGGTTCATATCCAGTGCAGAGCCTGACACAGGGTTCAATCTCATGACCCCAGGATCATGACCTGAGCTGAAATCAAGAGTCTGGAATTCAATCAACCGAGCCACCCAGGCACTCCTTAGCTGCTTCTTAAACACTTTAATTCCTGGTTCTCAGCTGAGACAGACACACAGAAACAGAATCCCTGGAATCATGCTATAATTTGAAAATCCCTGACTATGAAAGCTTCCACTTTTTCTGTTTCTAGCCCACTAAGGATTCTCAAGGCAATATATCCTTTACACTAATTTTTAAAAGTATCAAAACATTATCTACATAAGATATTTTTAGCAAAGAATAAAGAGATTTTCTCTTGGTATTCAGGGATGCCCACAATTCCACATATATCTTCTTGAGCTAGTTTAGTAGAAAAATGGTCTGATATTCTTATTCCAGACAGCCTTTTAGATTAAAGGTAAATATGTACAAAGTGCTGATGTCTGCACACCCAGAGGTCCTGTTAATGCTAAATAATCATAATTTATGACCTGGGGTTGTATATAGCAGCAATATGTAATAATTAGTGCTATGTTTTAAAGCTTCTCTTCCTGTAGGTTTCTCAGGAAATGAAGATGGGTTGCACCCATGTTGGGTGAGCCATAGGGAGCTCAGAGGGAACACAATGAAATGTTTGCTCTTCAAGATGTTTATTTCCATTTCAGAAAATGAAAAATATTGTTCATCAGCATTAACTCCATTTATAGAGCAACTAACCTTCTTATAATATACATTATCTCACAAGTGTCTGATTATATTGCTTATGTAGTTCTCAAAATCTTATATTAAAATATGTCTCATGTACACATGAGACAAAGAAAGCAAATGCAAATGTAGATTCTATCCTGGTAAATTTTGAAAGAAACAATAGTTGCAAAAAAAAAGCCTTAATTCTCTTCCCACCTGCTTCTAGGACCTTCTTTATAAAGATTATTTCAGTGCCTGATCTTGCTCTTTCTGTGGCTCACTCTGAATATAATTCCATGTGCCACTTTTCCCAAGAATATTAAAAGATAAACCATGTTTCCTTAGGTATGATCAATCTTTGGGTGTAAATTACATAAATTTCTTTAAAAAGACAAATGAAGGGTATCTGAGTGGCTCAGTCAGTTGAGTGTCAGACTTTGGCTCATGTCATGATCTCACATTCATGAGTTTGAGCTCTGCATTGGGCTCCTGACTGACAGGGCTCAGCTTACTTTGCTCTCTCCTCTCTCTGCCTCTCTCTCTCTCTCTCAAAATAAATAAATAAACTTAAAATAAGAAGACAAATGAAAAATAACATACAAATATTATTATAGTAAGATGGAATTTATAATTTATGCAGAAGTGCAATATACATTATCATAAGAGATAGGTAAATGTAATTATACATTATAAAGTTTCATGTGTACAATATGAATTTTAAGTAGTTTTAATTTAAGAATGCATATTTGAGTCTATTCATCTAACAAATTATTAATAAAAGTGAGTATAGCTAATAAGCCAAGAAATAAAATAAAGTGGAAGTCAAAAACCTTTTGATGAACTATAAAGGAGTCTAGAAACGATAACAGAGACCAAATAAAAACAACAGCAATAAAAACAGATAAGGCAAATAGAAAACAGATAGCAAGATGATAGAGTTAAATCAATCATTACATGAAATGTAAATGGGTTAGACATTCCATTTAAAAGATAGTTGCTATCAGGGGCGCCTGGGTGGCGCAGTCGGTTAAGCATCCGACTTCAGCCAGGTCACGATCTCGCGGTCCGTGAGTTCGAGCCACGCGTCAGGCTCTGGGCTGATGGCTCAGAGCCTGGAGCCTGTTTCCCATTCTGTGTCTCCCTCTCTCTCTGCCCCTCCCCCGTTCATGCTCTGTCTCTCTCTGTCCCAAAAATAAATAAACGTTGAAAAAAAAATTTAAAAAAATAAAATAAAATAAAAGATAGTTGCTATCTGACTGTATCAGAAAGGAATTACTTAATTGGGCTATTTATAAGAGATGTGCAATAAATATGAAGGCACAGATAGGTTGAAGGACTTGGAAACAACAAATAATTCATATGGTGAGTGATAGGAATCTAGTATGGTTATATTAGTATTAAACAATACTGATATTAATGTCAGTTTCTACATTACCAATAATATCAATCAGACAAGAAGTATTACCAAAGATAAAGAGTGTCATTTAATAATGAATAAAGGATCAATTCAACAGGAAGACATAGCAATACTAATTTTGTAGGCACCTAACAATAGTTTCACACAATATACAAAACAAAAACTAATCATTTAAAGAGGAAAATCAAGAAATCCATAATAAAAGTTAGATATCTTCTTATAACATGCAGAAAAACTAGACCAAAAAAAAATCTGTAAGGAAATAAAAGATCTAAACATTGGCAACAAACGTTGGTCTAAACAACCTTTGCAGAAAACTATAATCAACCATGGCAGAATGTACATTCCTTCAAGTGTACATGGAAGATGCATCATGACAGAAAATATATTGGATGTAAAATTAATACCAAGTATTTGAGTTACTGGAATTTTTCAGAATATATTCTTTGATTGCACAGGAGTTAATTTTTTTTAAAAAGGAAAGCAATAACATATCTAGTAAACATCCAAATACTTGGAAATTAAACCAAGCATTTCTAGCTAACATATGGGTCCAATAAAAAAAAATCACCCAAAAATGATAATAAAAATGTAACATATCAAAATTTGTGGGATATTAGCAAAGCCTTATGTAGTAAGAAAAATATCATTTAAAGGCCTATGTTAATAATGAAAAAGAGGCTTCCAGTCAATGATTCTAAGTTTCTACTCCAGAAAGCTGTAAAAAAGAGCAAATTATATGAAAAATAAGTAGAAGAGAGGCTACGATAGAGATGAAAACTGAAACTAATACAATAGCAAACAAACAAAACTAAGGGTGTTCTTTGAAAGAATTAATGAGAATAACCTCCAGCAACTGAAAAAGAAATAAAATACAAATTACAAATATCAAGAATTTAAAAGTTCATTTCATTACAGTTATGGAAAGGACAAGAAGGGGATATTGTAATCAGCTTCACACCAATAAATGGAAAAACCTACAAAAAATGCACAAAGTACTTGACAAGTAATTTTATAAAATCAACATAATGGGGCGCCTGGGTGGCGCAGTCGGTTAAGCGTCCGACTTCAGCCAGGTCACGATATCGCACTCCGTGAGTTCGAGCCCCGCATCAGGCTCTGGGCTGATGGCTCGAGCCTGGAGCCTGTTTCCGATTCTGTGTCTCCCTCTCTCTCTGCCCCTCCCCCGTTCATGCTCTGTCTCTCTCTGTCCCAAAAATAAATACACGTTGGAAAAAAAAATCAACATAAGAAAATATCTGTTTCTTTATCTCTAAGGGAAACTGAATTTTTAATTAATAACTTTTTCTCCCCAAAGGTCCAGAAACAGCTTTTTGGAATGCTGAATTGTGCCAAATATTTAAGGAAAAAATTATACCAGTGTTATACAAACTCTTACAGAAATTTGGGAGGGGAAGAATGTCTACCCAGTTACTTTATGAAGCATGTCCTTTTAATATAAATATCTCCATAAAATGTTGGCATGGTAAATTCAAGGACACATCTGTTTTATACAGATAATCACAACCAAGTGTGGTATATATCAGGAATGCAAAGTTGGGTCAGTCTTAAAGAAAATCAATTAATATTATTGATCACAATGTAATTAAGTAAAAAAATATACAATTACCTCAATAGGTGCAGAAAGAGCATTTGATTAAAATTCAACCCCAAATTCTCATAAAGGTCTTCAGGTGGGGGAGCCTGGCTACCTCAGTTGGTAGAGCATGTGACTCTTGATCTCAGGGTTGAAAATTCAATCCCCATGTTGGGTGTAGAGATTACTTAAAAATAAAATTCTTGGGGCACCTGGGTGGCGCAGTCGGTTAAGCGTCCGACTTCAGCCAGATCTCGCGGTCCGGGAGTTCGAGCCCCGCGTCGGGCTCTGGGCTGATGGCTCGGAGCCTGGAGCCTGTTTCCGATTCTGTGTCTCCCTCTCTCTCTGCCCCTCCCCCGTTCATGCTCTGTCTCTCTCTGTCCCAAAAATAAATAAATGTTGAAAAAAAAAATAAAAAAAAAAATAAAAATTCTTCAGGGTTGCCTGGGTGGCTCAGTTGGTTAAGTGTCTGACTCTTGATTTCAGCTCATATCATGATCTCACAGTTTATGAGGTGGAGTCCCATGTTGTGCTCTGCACTCACAGTGTGAAGCCTGCTTGAGATTCTCTCTCTCCCTCTTTCTGTGCCCCACCCTCACTTGTGCTGCCTTTGTCTCTGTCTCAAAATAAATAAATAAATAAATAAATAAATAAATAAATATTTGAAAAATAAAAAATAAAATAAATAAAATAAAACTCCAGTAAACTGGAAACTGAATGAAACTTAGTTGCATGAATAACATCTACCAGAAACCAACATCCTACTTTTCGATTCATAAAGATTTATATTTTACCCAGTGTCTATACCCTTTATCATAAATTGTGACTGTTCTTTTTGTCCTTTTGAATCATTTCTTAAAATCAGCCTTGCTTGATAGAACTTCATTCTGTTACCATCTTGATATTGTGTCTTTATACCTTTTTCTTTCTTGTAACCTGAGTCAATGTGTTTCATTGATATTTCTTATGTACAAGTTTTTGGACTCAGTGTGTGTTTTTTTCTTAAGTATATGTTATCTCTTTTGCGTTTATTAATAGAATAAATGTTTAATTTATTTCTAAAATTTTATCTTGTATTTTCTATGTTAATTTTTCCTTGAATTCTATCATTTGTTCCATCGGGCATTTGGTGTAGTATGTTTTCATGTGTCTATTTTTAAAACTGGCAAGTTTTATGGGTGAAGGAGACTGGGAGATACAGGCTTCCAGTTATGGAATGAATAAATCATTGGGATGGAAGGCACAGTATGGGAAATATAGTCAGTGGTGTGGTAATAGCCTTCCATGATGACAGATGGTAGCTATACTTGTGGTGAGCATGGCATAATATATAGACTTGTTGAATCACCAAGTTGTACACCTGAAACTAATCTAACATTTTGTGTCAACCATATTTTAATTAAAAAAAAAAGAAAGTATAAAAAGACCTGTAAGTTTTGTATTTGGTTGTCAGTCAGTTGGCATTCTTTGCAAGAAATGGAAATCTGTCTAAGTGAGAACCATGGTTCTAAGATAGACAATTGAGAGCTGACAAGTGAGCAAGAGGGGTGTGGTCTCTTCTGGCCTCTAGGACAGGTTCCAGACCATACCCTAACACTGGCTGACTAAGGGTAAACTTCCCAGGGAAGAGGGAAGTGAGGAGCAACCACTGATGAAGAGAGCACACTTCCATCACTGGGAAACCAAGACCAGGAAACTTTCTTGCCACCATTGTTCACGGACACATAAGAATGGAGTAAGGGGCACTGGGGAAGTGCTCAGAAGATCCCAGAATCTCCAAAACTACCTTTGCCAGCAACAACTACCACAAAGAAAAGAAGTTTCCTTGTACCCAGCTTCCATCTTCCAAAGCTTGAGGGAATGCATCTAATGAGCTTACTAAACTTCCTGCAATTTAGGGAAATGTGGTTTGCAGCTTTCTTCCATATAGAGAACACGGAGAAAAGTTAGAATGAATGGTGACCATAGAGCCAACTCATGGGTTGGTTTTTAACTGGCAATTAAATAATCTTTATAGGTGACATTTTCTAGGGAATCCCCTAATTAATTGATATAAATTCTCTACAGCTATACGGTTAGCTAGAATTATGTATCTGAATCAATTACCTGGATATTTCACAACTGGACAATTTCAAACAAGAATTCTGACTGGAAATTTTAGAACTGGCCTCATTTTGGGATGTCTGGGTGGTTCAGTGCATTAAGTGTCTGACTTTGGCTCAGGTCATGATCTCAAGGTGCATGAGTTCAAGCCCTGCCTCAGGCTCTGTGTTGACGGTTCAGAGCCTGGAGACTGCTTGGGATTCTGTCTCCCTCTCTCTCTGCACTCTCCTGCTCATGCTTTCTTTCTCTCTCAAAAATAAATAAACATTAAAAAGAAGAACTAATCTTATTTCAAACTATGTACTGTGTGGATATTCTGCTAACTTATATAAAAGTTATTATCAAATATTACCTTATTCTTCTATCATTTCACAGATAGTGACACACTCCAGCTAGCCTTATTTCTTCATTATCACCTTGGTTTTATTTAAGAAATATTTAATCTCTAGAGTTGAAATCATTTCTTTAAGAAAACAATATAAGTTAATTGTAAGAAACAGAAAAATCACCATGTAATACAGGATATGTATGCAGACTATACAAATAGGAAGGGGAGCGTGAAATCGTCATGTACCATTTGGAAAAAGTGTTCTTAAAGCCCTGGGTTCAGTGCCTGGGTAAGAACAGTGGACTCTGCCTGCCAGTTCATTAGCATAACAAGACCGAGTACATTCTGAGTGCAAGTTCTTAAAAAGAAATAAAAAGGGAGAAGATTTTGCTTCAGGTGATCCTAAAATGTGGTAGAGGAGGTATGTAGTACTTCCAGGGAAACGGCAGATTGACACAAAAAAGAATTACATGGCTTTCTCATACCTTTGTGCAATTTTATTTAACTACTCTATGAAGCATAAATGCTATTAAAAATGCCTCAAAGGGAATTCAGGAAGGTTTGTGAGGCAAGAAAAAGATCCTGTCAAACTGAAGAAAAAGCTGGTATTTTGTATTACCCTAATGTTTGTCTTCAAATATAGAAAATTCAGGGGAAAATAGGTAGAAAGATTGAGAAGTCAAAAGTCTATCATTTCCTTTTGCATTTTCCATGGAATCAATATTTCTGCTTTTAGTTGATAGAAAACTCTTGATTTTGACTCTTCTCTGGAGTGTTCTGTGAATTATTCAATGCTTAGTTAGCATTCATTAGTTTTTCTCTGTAAAAGCCTTAGAACAACATGGGCTTTATCTACTTTCAACTATTAAGCTAAAACAGTACAACTATTGAAAATCTCCTATTTGTGAATCATTTAGTGTTTGAATCTCAGTAGGTATTGACTATGCCCTTATGTGTGAAATGATGTTAAATTATGAACAGCAGTCAATCTTTCTACCTGCTTTGGGAGCAATGCCAATACCATGTGACAGCCTGTCACTAGAATGGCTATTGCCAGCCAGGGGCTAAAATGATCACATTCCTCATAGAAGTGTGTAGAAAGGTAGCACCATTATTTCCATTCTATAATAGAGCAATTGAGCCAATGACAGCAGAGCTGAACATGAAAGGTTCAACTGGAGTCTTCAACTGGAGTCACGGACTCCAGCTCACTAGATACCTGGTTATTCTCCTGGTAGAATGGTCAAGACCTCTTATCACACATTGTGAACTACAAGAGAACTCTCTATATCAGCCATCCTATCCTTTATTCATGAAGTTATTGGACAAAGGTTTTTTTTTTTTAATTAACTGGGTTGAGACTTAAACTTGGGAAATATTTTAGGACACAATAAGGGATTGAAAGAATTTGTACTGAAAGATAGATTAAGTGTTGGGATGAGGAATAAGAAGTATGAATCAGGAGAATTACATTCTAGTAAAACATCAGCTTTTTCTCAGGGGATGGTTTGTGATGGTCAGTGCGATCTAATCTGTCCAAGAACTCCTCTTCCTGAAGCAAAGATGATCCTTGGGCATGGCAGGATAGAGTTTTATAAGATCCATTTTCTCCTCTGCATCATGTTTAAATTTTTTTTTCTTAGAGAGGAAAGGAGCAGATCTGAGAGACCTGGAGTGGCCTCTGTAAGCCCAGCACCCACAAAGGTGGCACCTCCAACAGTGATGACACTGTGCTGGCTGATGGTGCTAGACAGAGAGAGGTTGGTTAAATGCTATCGGTGATGGGTCAGCTACCTTGCCCTTGACTTTAGTTTTAGTTCAGGTCAACAAGTTTTCACTGAGCACCACCTATGTGTCATGCACTGTTGGAGCTGTGTTTGGACAAAGACAGGTGAAGAACCCAAAGTCCTTCTACTGAAGGAGCTCATTGTTTGCTGGTGAGCCCATCACCCAAGTGGTTTCTGTCCCGTGTGGCAAAGGTAGAGAGGTTAGTCCCAGGGTCAAGGGAAAATTGGAGGTGATTCATGTCTCCTGATTGACGGTTCAGGATAGCCTTTGCAGAGAAGGTGTGATGCAATTGAGTTAACCAGGTAGATAAACTGAGAAAAGCAATCCAGGAAGAAGGAGCATAGGAAAAAGAGCTAGAAAACCCAATATACAGGCAGCTTGGTATTACTAAATTTAAAAGTGTAAGGTAAAAGGATTCCTGGCACTGTGGCTTAGTCAGTTGAGCATCTGACTCGCTATGAGATCGAGCCTCATGTCAAACCCCACATAGGACCATGCTGAGTGTGGAGTCTGCTTGGGATTCTCTCCCTTTCTCTCTCTCTCTCTCTCTCTCTCTCTCTCTCTCTCTTTCTCTGTCTTTGCCCACTTGCTCACACACAGAGGCCAGGTCTATTTTAATAATAGGTTATTTATAGGATTTCATCTAAAAATTGTTACAATATGTGATCTTTGCTAAACACTGTTGAATTCTTTAATTTTGTGATATAGAGAGAATTTGTATTATGAGATGATGCCATATTCTTCACTCTCTAGGACCTCTAAGGAATAACCAGTTTCAATCACTTTGAGATTTGTTTCAGTCACTTAAATGAATGTTTATAGAAATGGACGTGGCCAGTCAGTATGGGGTCAGTGAGTATATATACAGAGAGGTTCAGGAGGTGGTGAGGCCTGTGCAGGGGGAGGTGGTGTCAGTGTGGGAAACACCATCTGAAAGACCATCTCTCTGGTTGCCATAGGAATAAATAAATGACTGAAAGTATGCATCATAGGGATAGCAGCATTCTTTCTATATGAATTTTCAAGGTCTTATAAGGCACTTTGACATGGGAGGAGTATAATTGGAAACAAACCAGTGGATGGATGTGCCTGAAGTGGCAGTAAGACTCTCTTCAGGTGCCACACTAAAGAAAGTTGCCAATTGAGATACTGCTTTGTCCTACTGAGCTCTCAATCCCATAATGGCTGATGAAACTAATATATGGGTTTTCCAGAACTGGCCAGGGCCAATACAGGAATATTATCAACATCTTGCCATTTTGTTCTTCTCATAATTACTTGATTAATAAGAATGACTGAACCACTTCAAATTACATATAATTCTTGTTAGAATGATTCCTTCCCTTAATAGGTGCAGAAACCCTGATATCTGAATTTCACCCATATTGTGAACTCACAGTTATTCATGTCATGTCATTTCTCTTTCTTTCTTTCTTTCTTTCTTTCTTTCTTTCTTTCTTTCTTTCTTCTGTATATTATTTATTTTTATTATTTAAGTAGGCTCCATGCTGGGTACAGGGCTTGGACTCACGACCCTGAGATCAAGACCTGAGCTGAGATCTAGAATCAGATGCTTAACTAACTGAGCCACCCAGGCATCCCTCAGGTTATTTAAAGAGGGTGTATTGTCCCTTGCTTAAAGGTTATTTCAGACATCTTTTTCTTTTCACATTCACTCTAGCCTCACTTTTTTTTTTTTAAGACAAGAGAGAATGAGAGTACAAGTGTGCATGGGGCAGGGATAGAGGGAGAGTGACAGAATCCCAGGCAGGCTCTACGCCCAGCACAGAGCCCAACAGGGTGGGGGTGGGGGTGGGGGGCTCAATCTAATGACCCTGAGATCATGACCTGAGCTGGAATCAAGAGTCCGATGCTCAACCAAGTGAACCACCCAGGCACTCCTACTCCAATCTCACCTCTATGCTCTTGGGATATCTGTGCTCATGACACATAAATACCATATGCTCTTTTCTTCACTGGAACTAACAAACAAAATTAGCAAAATATCTGGCCTACTGGCCAGAATGTATTGAGTGGCTATTAACCCTATGTACTAGTACATCTTATAGAACTGTTTGTTGTCTTGGATTTATATTTATAGCATCAGATTAACCCACATTCACTAACTTGTATTTGAGGTCTAAATGTTGAAATAAAAGTTTAACTATTTGTTAAATAGTTAACTATTTGTTAAATAGTAGATAAAAACTACTGTTTTTATCTATAGTTCAGTTAAGACTTTTCTAGCTGTGGTATGGTGTGGTTGGGCTAAACTATCATGTATCAATTATACCTATCTTTAAATAAACTATAGTTTCACATTTAAAATTTTTTTAATGTTTATTAATTTTAGAGAGAGAGAGACAGAGTGTGAGTGAGCAAGGGGCAGAGAGAGAGGGAAATACAGAATCCAAAGCAGGATCCAGGCTCTGAGCTGTCAGCACAGAGCCTGATGCAGGGCTTGAACTCATGAACCATGAGATCATGACCTGAGCCAAAGTCAGATGCTTAACTGACTGAGCCACCCAGGTGCTCCTAGTTTCACACTTTTTTTTTTTTTTTTGAGCCACCCAGGTGCTCCTAGTTTCACACTTTTTTTTTTTTAAATTTTTTTTTCAACGTTTTTTATTTTATTTTTTGGGACAGAGAGAGACAGAGCATGAACAGGGGAGGGGCAGAGAGAGAGGGAGACACAGAATCAGAAACAGGCTCCAGGCTCCGAGCCATCAGCCCAGAGCCTGACGTGGGGCTCGAACTCCCGGACCGCGAGATCGTGACCTGGCTGAAGTCGGACGCTTAACCGACTGCGCCACCCAGGCGCCCCTAGTTTCACACTTTTATGGTAATTTCTAACTCCTTCTATTCACAGGGTCTGACCAGAAGATTCTTCAGTCTTACACTATTTTCTCTTTCCTTTTTAAAACAATTTTAAGTTTATTTATTTATTTTGAGAGAGAAAGAGAAAGCATGAATGAGGAAGGGAAGAGAGAGAGGTGAGAGTGAGAATCCCAAGCCATCTTCGCGTTGCCAGTGCAGAGCCTGATGTGGGGCTCGAACGCACGAGCTGCAAGATCATGACCTGGGCCAAAGTTGGAAGCTTAACCAACTGAACTACCCAGGGTCCCCTATTTTCTCTTTCTTTAATAAAGTTAGGAAGAGTGTAATTTGTATAGTTCAGCTGAGTTTTCAGTGTGGACTTGCTTTCAGATTATCGTTTGAGACTTTGAACCCATCCTACTAGCTTACTTTTGCATAGTACTTTGTATGACTGAATAATGTAATTCTATAATATGTACATTATATTGTAGTTATTGTATTTGTTTCATAGGACAAGTACTAAAACTTATTTGTATTGCATTTTATAGCTACTGCATTTTACCTGATATGCCATTTAAAACACATTTGTAAGGTAGTAGGAGATAATTGTCTTTATTTCACAGACCAGAAAACCAGAATTCAGAGCAGTGTCGCCACATCACATGGCATATTAAGTTAGTAAGACTTCCATTCAAGTTTCATTGTTTCTAGTTCACTGCTTTTTTCAGTATTTCTCAATGCTTCTTATGACATATTATCTGTGTATATCCCACTCTGTGTATGTTTGTGTGTGTGTGTGTGTGTGTGTGTGTGTGTGTGTGTGTAGGACTGGGAGTCCATCAGAGAGCAGGAGAGGCCGCATCTGAAGGTTCCCATGGGCAGGACAGAAGTGCCCCTCTGTGCTGTGATGAGGCATCCTCTGTGCTCTGTTACTTCTCTGTAGAGCATAGGCATGCCCTAGGTGATTCGCATCTGAAAGAAGATGCAGTGGAGGTATCTTAGAGGCAGCATGAGGAAGGTGGCTGAGAGACATGCCACTTGTCAGGATGCTGCAAAAGACAGCTGGCAAATCCATTTAAAAGTAGACTTAACAGTAACAGCCTCCACTATCTAGTGCTGGGGAGAGCATTGTCTCATTTTCTTATCCAGAGTGGTGTCAAACTCTACAGGGACAAAATTGAAGAAGGGGGAAAAGGGAAGAGAAGCCTTGTCTCCCTCAAGTCCTGAATCCAACACAAGTGATGCCTTATTTGACCTCGTGGAAAAGCTCAGGCTCTAAGCACTTTGGAATATTTTACATTAACACAGGCAGCTTATAATTCTTACCAGTGCGCGCGCTCTCTCTCTCTCTCTCTCTCTCTCTCTCTCTTTCTCTTGTTTTTATGGTCACACCTTGATTAATGGTGCTTCGTAATGAAAGAAAGAAAGAAAGAAAGAGAACTCCTCAAATGCCTTCCAAAAGGTACTTTGCTTATGAAAATGGGAAATTAGATTTAGGATTTATTTTTATTTCATTATGTTCCCCTGCTGATGGTTGACACTCCACTGAGAGCTCTTCACAGTAGATGTTTGTGCAAAACACAACAGCTTTCCCCTTCCTTCCTCACTCACTCTCTCCCTTTCCTACTTTTCTTATTTTTGAGAGCTTTCTGCAAAGGGCCAATTCAGCTGAAATGGAATTCAAAATGTTTGGAAAACTAAGTTGGTCATTATAAGGGGCAAGTGCCCACAGCATCTCAGGGAAATGACAAAATGCCAAATTAAGAATAAGACTGCAGATGACGAGTGTGCACACTGAAAGCTGTATTGGGTAAATCTAACTGCAGCTAGTCCAGGCAAATCTTCCAGAGTTCTTAATGTACATCACAAAATCTTTATCTGTTGACTTGAAAGCAGCTGAAATAAGCTGGTTACCTAAATTCTATAAGAAATGGGATTTTCCCAGATATAACAAGTCCCTATGGGGAAATAATGCAGATAATAAATTTTATGGGAACAATGTGGTGGCTTCTTCCATGCTGTAGATTCACAGACTGACCATGTATCCTACTTCCAACAGGACAGCCTGGATTATGCCTGTTGACCCAGTGTAATTATTAATGTTGATTCCAGAGGTTTCCTCACTTGAATTATAAATTACATATTCATGCACTATATCAGAAAAGTATTTACATATAGTATACCTGAGTGATTTTAGACATTTGATAGTCTTGGGCTCATGCTTCACCTGCAGATCTTTTAGGGTCAAAGAGATCCAGGGATCTAATTATGCTTGAAGTTCTGCTTAAACAGCAAACACAGCTGAAATTATTTCTGTCGACACATTATAAAGTAATAGCCTACACATGCTGGGCTGACAGACCAGAATAACTGTCAGACAACCTCTGGGGGTGGGTGGAGTTTGGATAAGGAAAACTAGAGTGTTCTGAGAGAAAAGCCTGGATGAGGTTGTGAATAAAATAAGGTAATGAGTGATGATTGTGCAGATCGAGTCACTAGCTTGATAAATAGGGAGAAAATGATCTCTTCACTGTGGCAGTGCAGTTGACCTTTACAATATATACAAGTATAAAATCACTCTTCATTTTTTCAATGTAGAGAGACAGAGCAAGCACGAGTTGGAGAGACGAGCAGAAGGAGAGAGAGAATCTCAAGCAGGTTTCACACTCAGCCTGGATCCTACACCCCTGGGATCATGACCTGAGCCAAAAATCCAAGAGTCAGCCATTCAGTTGGTTAACTGAGACACCCGGTTGGCACGCCTGTTTATTTAATTTTTTCACAGCCTCAATTGTTAACCAAAGTAATCCAACATGTGAAAAGGAGCAGGGAACAGAGAAATCTGAATAATTCAACAGTGCTGAGGTCTATGAATCATAGAAGGTGGAGAAATAGAAAATCTAGAATGATATTAGTAGGAATGGTTCATGTTTCCAGAGTTTAAGTTCACATAATGGTGTTATCACTATAAAAGATATATATGTAATGTTTACTTTAAAGAAGCATTTTACGAGCTTCAGAAGGAAGAATTTAAGAAAAGTAATTTTTGAAACTTGTCTTCAGGGTACTAACAAAAGTGGGATTGTAGGGTTATGATCCACCTAAATGTTATAAGTCACATTTAGTGAATTCTTAAAGGTCAAAGATTACTTTCAACCTTTATCATCAGACAAGAGAACATGGCAAGGTGGGACTAAGAACGCTGTCTTTTGCATTACAGAAAGATGTTACATTGTAAACCCTCACCTAACATGCCTCTCTCAGATGCCTCTCAGTGAGAGTGAGAGAAAAAGCAAGAAAAAGATTTTAAAGAGCTTAATGTCACGCAGGTATTATTTGCTATTCTTTTAAAAATCTGTGTGTGTGCGTGTGTGTCTTTTCTTTTCTCTTCTCTTCTTTTCTTTTCTCTTCTCTTCTCTTCTTTTCTTTTCTTTTCTTTTCTTCTCTGCTGACGTCTATACTCAGCCGTGAGTAGCAATAATGAATTTTATGTGCTGCCATAGAGATATGTGCTGACTCTGAAAATTTAGTAACCACCATAAAGGGTATCAGATAGAACAGCATCTGTCACCCACATGGATTTGGTAGAAATACCAAGAGAAAGAGACAAGTTCACTATCATCATCTGATGTGGTAGTGTTCAAAAGAGCCTTCTTGGATATAGTCATCAAGAATCTTTTTTAACAGTATAGATGTGGTCTATCTTGTTCTTGTTTGGGACAGGTCTATATAGCTTAACGGAAAAAAAAAGGAATTTGAAACTGGAGCAATTTTTCAACCCTAAGAGTTATTAAATATTATTCAGTCTAAAAAGGAATGTGTTTAAACTATTTGGCTTGATATTTTAGACTGTTCAAAATTTAGCAGCCTATTTCAAAATCTTCCTCTTGGCATTGACTACATAGTTCCATAAAGTTATAAAAGCTTAATCAATCTTAATTGAGCAGGAAATATCTGTGCCAGAGCCAACAAACTTGATAAAAGATGATTGGGATCATTTTTTGCAAGTATGGTAAAATAAATCTGGATCAAAATGTTCTTACCCTTTATTTCCTTTAAGAATATTTGATATTCTGCTCAACTGCCAAATCATAGAAAAAAATGAATAAAGAATTTCTATGAAGCTATTAGAAATTTTAGAACATTTTCTGCCATGAGTGTTACATCTTCTGTTGGCTCATATTAAACTCCAAATCTTTGTTCCTGATGAGTCACTAAGCATTTTGTAGATCTGAATCTGGATGTAACATAAAAGCAACCAGATAAGGGATTAAATATGGAAACAGGTTTCTTTGTGACAGCTAAACAATGTTATGAATTAAATTCATTTTTCTTAAAAAGAATCAAGCATTTTTTCATAAAAGTGTTTTCGTTTGATTCTAGAAAATGTTTTAGCATAGTGTTACTTATAGTGTGGCTTGTAAGCAAAAAAAAATTGAGCCTTAGAAATTTTTACAGTCACTTGAGAATTGAGAGTAATTTTTTGAGAGTAATTTGATATCTGTTGAATCTAATTTTAAAAATTGGGACTTTATTATATTTTTTCTACAGTAACTTTATTTTTATATATTTTCTAAAAAGTGTTATTTCAGCACACATAATTTGGGAAGCATCTTTCTAGCATACACAAAATACTTCTAACGGGTTTTCCGAACCTGAAGATGTCCACTGACTTCCAAATGTCTTTGAAGTCTCAAACTTACTAAGTAGTAAGTAGTATTTATAACGTATCCCCAGGTTAGTTTTCTAATGGACACAACTGAAGCAAAATTGATTGCAAATGTATTTTAGAACCATGTATAATTTATAATGTCCTTTATATGAAATTAGCTAAAAATTTAAGACCATGAAGTTTAAAGAGCAGAAAGAATGAAGAGGAGCCCAGCTAAAATCCTAAATCTACACCTTCACCCAGAGGACCCTCTTAATCAATGTGTATCCAGTTCAGCCTTAAGTTTTTGCCTTGTGATATAGGTAAGCCTGTTAACTGGCATCAGCTAAAACAAGAAGGCCAGAATGAACTTATCTCTGGCTCACTCCTCCATAGAGTGCACTTCGAAGTTCTGTGGGATGAGGCCAGTGCCAATGTCAGCAATGCCCACAGTGGCAGATCAGCAGCTCTCCCTCCAGCGTCCCAAGGAACAGCCATGTCCAACAAGCTGTGCCAAGGAGTTAAGCTGTCAAATCCAAGATTGATATTTTTTTTTGAAATTTGCAAGGAAAGGAAAGCTTAAATAAACATTTCTCAATTTTTAGCTTTCTATTTCCCATGCTTTTAAAACTCTCAGGGTCTTGGGGCACCTGAGTGGCTCAGTTGGTTAAGCATCTGACTTTGGCTCAGGTCATGATCTCATGGTTTGTGGGTTCAAGCCCCATGTCAGGCTCTGTGCTGACAGCTTGGAGCCTGGAGCCTGCTCCGGATTCTGTGTCTCCCTCTCTCTCTTCCCCTCCCCTGCTCACACTTTGTCTCTCTCTGTCTCTCAAAAATGAATAAATGTTAAAAAAAAAAATTAAAACTCTCAGGGTCTGCCTCTCTGAACCAACTCTCCAGCAGTAGCTGTAAAAACAACAACAGCAAAAACACTTGAAGGACAATCCTAATGTGATTCCTTAAAAATATTTCCTATACTAATTTTTTTTAATGAAGAGATATGTATTACATGGAGCTATATATTTTTTTCTAAAAAGCTGACTTCCTAGAACATAAAGAGAAATAAGTTGCTTTATGCTCAAAGGCAACATGACATTAGGCATTTTGCACCTGCATAAATTTTAAGACTGATGTGTTTAGATCAATATCTGACCAATTTTTCCTATTCTGGGAAGGTGGACCATCGATTTATAAATGAAATCTATGAGGGGCACGTGGGTGGCTCAGTAGGTTAAGCATCAGACTCTTGATTTCGGCTCAGAACATGATCTCATGGTTCATGAGTTTGAGTCTCACCTTGGGCTATGAGCTGACCACAGAGAGCCTGCTTGGGGATTCTGTCTCCCTCTGTTTAAAAGCTCTCCCCTGTTTGCTCTCTATTTCTCTTTCAAAATAAATATCAAATGAAGTTAAAATATATATATAAAGGAAATCAATGAAACCTGTACCTATTCACTTCAAGGGCTAGAATTTTAAGGGGCTTTTTTTTCTTTTACCCTCCCTGTGCAGTGTTCTTTTTGAAGGCATTATGCAGAGCTCTCTCTTTACTCCATTGTCAGAAAATTAATTGCCTTTGTGAATTCATTCATCAATAAATATTTATTGTGAATCATATATATGCTTGGTGCTGGGCTTGTTACTAAGTACCCAATGATTAATAAAATGCCACGATCCTGGCTCTCATGTAGATTACAGTCCAATGGAAGAGACAATGAACAAAAAGATAAATATTTCATTAAAAACTGCAAAATGTTAAACGAGGAAACATGAACAGGGCAGTGACAGAGAAGTGGTGCAGCCCTCTAGCTGCTGCTTCATTCAGTCCTTATCTGCCTGCTCAGCTCTTCCCTGGAGATGGTGTGTGGTTTATCTACCTACAGCTCATGGCCTGATAGTTCTGTGCAAACACTGTCATTGTCTAACCAACCCACCAGGTCTCATAGGACACCCAAGATAAAACCCCCTTCTCTTCCTATCCCTTGGCCAACCGAATAAGAATCTCTAGGCATGGATCTCATGCATAAATATTTTTAAAAGATCCTCAGGTGATTCTAATATGCAGTGAAAGTTGAGGAGCTCTCGAAGAATTCCATCAGTGGTGTCATGGCAAGCACCCTCTACTGGGTCCCATTCATCCACTCACAGAAGACTCTTACAACATTGGTAACAACCAGTGTGTTGACTCGTTCAGATTGGATCTTACAGCTAGCTAGGCTATGACTTCTACCTGCTTGTGACCAGGTTCTTCCAGAGAAGGAGCCCAGATACCTGCCATTCTATTTTTGTCCATCAGCCTGCTGCAGAAATAAGCAGGTGAGCTGTGACTTGCCAAGATAAGAAAAATATCTAAACTGAAAATTATTTCACTTCCCCAAAAGAATATACCCCAGGTTTTCTGTTTTTCTTATTACCACCTTTCCTCTTGGTACTTGGACAGGGAGATTGGATCCTCTCATCTTTCAGATTTAACGACTCCTGTGCTCTGAGTTCCTGTGCTTTCCCCCCTTGATACCTTCCTTTCTCTTCACTCTTATTGCTCCCATCTCAGGCATAATCCTTTGAGCATCTTGTTTGGACATTTAGCCTCCCAAATGAGGCTAATTTTTTTCTGATAAGACATCTTCTAAAGTGTCTTCACAGATTTGCCAATGTTAAGTTTCATTTTTTATTCCCATGTGTCATTGCCTCACCCTGGTATGCTCTACCCTCCCACTGATCATAATTTCTAGATTTCCCAAAATGGTTTTATTCCCAAACATTGTTTCCTTTCTCACATAAAATTAAACAAATGTCTTAGAATTCCAGTGTTTGACCATTAAAACCATATTCAAAATTTACTCCTTGCACCATTTATATATATGTATGTACCATATATATATATATATATATATATATATGTATATAATATGGCAATGAAATTCCCTTACCTTCTGAAAAAGCAAGATGCCACTATTGCTCTTCTATGATTCCCTGTTGAAATCCTACTCACTTTCCATGGTCCACTTCAAAGGCAACTTTCTTTATGAGGACTTATTAGCTCAAGCAAGAAAGAATGAAGCTGTTTTTCTCTTCTGAATTCCTAAGGCATACTCTCTGTATATCGTTAGGAACTGATTGCAAATTGCCTCTTATTATAGATATTTTTTATAGGCATGGGATACCCTTTCTTTTCCCTACTTAACTGTAGGTTCATTGAAGGATTTATTTCTACCCTTTGCCAAGATTTATCACTGTATTTTGCAAATAAGTGTTTTTGAAATAAGTGGAACAATGGATAAGCCAAGGAATAAAAATGTTAATCTGAAATATTAACTTAAGTCATACATTTCAACAGTGAACAATAATTTCAGCATAATTGCTTGAGGACTTTCTATCAAACTTTTCATATGATTATAATATCATACAATATTATTAAGCAGTTACTATATTCTAGGCCCTGTGGTCAGAATGGAGAACTTCAAGGAAAGTGAAAAAACAGCAAGAATTATCCATGCTTTCAATAAATATATAGACCAGTGGGGAACCTAGACATTAATCAGTTTATCACACAAAGGAGTGAGTAATGACAACTATATAAACAATCTGGAAGGAAACTTCCTTCCTTTTTGAAATCCTACTAACCAGCAAGAATTGGCCTGGCCTGGGAAGTCAGGGCAGGCTTCTCAGAAGGAGTACAGCTTGAACAGTGGTCAGAAAGGGAGGGGAAGGCATTACAGAGAGAATGGCATGTGTAAAGTGTCTGCTGGAGGAGAGGTTGTGGAGGAAAATAAAGTGAAAAGGTGCCAGTGTGACTGGGGGTTGTTGTGCATGGAAGGTATGGACAGAGGAAGCAGGTTGGGATGTGACATGATCGTGTGGGCATTTTGCACAGAACACTTGGACCATGGTGTTAACATTAGATGGGAAGGCAGAGTGTGCCAGCTGTAAAAGGCCCAGACAGGAGAGCAGTATAGGAGAGGCACGATAGGTTTGGCTCAAGGTGGTGATGATGGAGTAGTGGCTATAACGAGTGATGTTGGGAGACACACATGATATGAGGTGGTAAGCATTTGGACAAGAGAGAATATGTGGCAGGGCAGGGAGTTGTCTCAGTGTTCTTAGGTTTTTATCCTGCTCACCTGTTTGAGGGTGTCAGCATTCACTGAGACAGGAAACACTGGACCAGAAACTGGATGTGGAGAGGGGGTAACAGAGCAGGTGAAATATCAGGAATCCAGTTTTAGACATAGTGAACATTATGTTTAAATTATTGCTTGTCCTTGCTGCATTTATTCGATTTGCCTTATATATTCACTAGGCTCTGGCTCCAGAACTGAAACAGTATTACAGAATCTAATGAGAATGAATTAATATGGTGTCTGTCCCACTGGTATTTAGCATTTCAGTCAGAGATGATGCTTATACCTCCAGTGCTTATACATGTTATGTATTTTCAAGAGGGCTCATAACCGTGACCAGGGAGATCCTATGAGGGAGCTTAGAAGCTTAATTCTGTAGTTAGAGAAAAAAATGCCCCTGGATCCTTCCTTGTGAAAGTGGCATTTGAGAGCCTAGGAAAATGACTCAGGTAATATAATCATTCTGAATTATTTGACTTTGATGCAAGCAGATTTATTTCCAAGTTCAGTGAAATTTGAACTTTATAAAGTAATCAATGCTAGAAAAGAGTACAAGTTTTTAAATTCAAATTTTAATAATGCTTTCTCTATTTAATGAGATTACAAGAGAATTTTATGTGAATTTTTTCCCTATAAGTTCCAAATTTTTAAAAGTCAACATATATCATCTTTATCATTTAAAAAAATTTTAAGTCAAAAATTCCATGTTCTCAATTCAAGTACTACATAGATTTTCCACTGAAGATATAAATGTTCTGTTGTATGAAATGTATGGGGGGGAGCATGTCAGATGCTGACATTTCAGCCTCTGCTTTCATGTTAGGAATATCAATGGAGGTTGATATAGATGCTATCACAGCAGCTGCACCTTCACAAGGATGAGAACTAATGGAGCCTCTTATCAGTGAATGCCTGGGCTTCCAGAACAACTGTTCTTCATTAAGTTTTCTGGGCCAATAAGCAATTACAAGTACACTATGATATGCAGTGTCCTATGACTAGAAAATCCCCTGCTTGCTTTGGGCTGACACAGTCCAACAATTGTTTTGTTTTGAGCAAGAAGAGCCCTTCATTTCTCAGTTGGCCTTCAGATTGCAAGCCCACGTGCAGTGTGCTGTTTTATGATGCTTTCTTTTGTATTTGTGTTACCATGGCTGCTGGTACTGTTGTTATATTTAATGAGCTTTTATTAGATAAGTTCCCTGAAGGTCTTTTTTAAATGGAAGACCTAACTTTGAAAGTCCAGTCCATGCACACACACACACACACACACACACACACACACACACATTCAAATGCTCCTTGAGAAAGAGAGGACACTACACTTGGTATAATTCTTCCAGATGTTGATATTTGCATTTGTCATAAAATATCACCAGCACTTCCTCATCTGGTGTCTTAGTTAGCTCAGACTTCCATAACAAAATACCATAGCCTAGGCAGTTTAAAAAAATAGACATTCATTTCTCAGAGTTCTGGACACTGGAAAGTCAAATATGAAGGTGTCAGCCGACTTAATTTGGTGAGAGCTTTTTTCCTGGTTTGCAGATGGCCATCTGGCTGTGTGCTCACTTCTTGTCAAGGCCTCTTGGGTTAGGACAGTACAGGATGAGTGGCTACCTTTGTCCAGTGTAGCCCACAATTCATTATTTCAAGGTCAGTTGTTTGATCGTGTTATGTAGTATATTTCATACTTTCATTTTATTGTTCCTTTTCCTACATGGACGTTTTGGTAATAGGTATACTTACTTATCTTTAGTTACTATGTGGGTAATTCATTTTTCTATTGATTTCTATTTCTAAAAATGCCTCATCAATGACTCCTATTGTTAAGTTTCAAGGTTGTGATTACTAGTATAAACAAGTCACCCTGGGTGTAGTAAGTATGTGAACAGAGAATTGCTGTTTGAAACCACCTGCAATTAAATCAGTCCCAGTGTCTATCCCTGATGCACATTCACAAAGTTACAAGTTGTAATACCTGTCTCTACTGTGAACTACTGCCATCTGTGTTTTATTTTGCATAGCACTTGCAAACATGATAGTCTTCTTTGTTTGAAGTATATATTAATATATAGCTAAGCATATTCTGAAGACAAAAATGTCCCCAAATAAAATGTTTTTCTCTTAAAAATGTTGACAAATAAATTGCATGATTTTTTTAAGAATCTTTGGAAACATATTTAGGTACAAAATTAAGCATAATTTAAGTGGACGTCTGCTTTCATCAGTTTGAGGTTAGGAATGGAACTGCTTGGTCATATAGTAACTTTGTGTTTAACATTTTGAGGAGAGCCAAAATGCTTTCCAAAGCAGCTGTACCATTTTACAACCCCATCAGCAATGTATGAGGGCTCCATTTTCTTTATGTTCTTGCCAACATTTATTATTGTTTGTCTTTTTTATTCATCCTAAATGGATGTGAAGTGGTCTCTCATCATGGGTTTGATTTTCATTTCCCTAATGAATAATAATTTTGAGCATTAGTTTATGTGCTTATTGGCAATTTGTATATATGCTTTGGATAGATGTCTGTTCAACTCCTTTGCTAATTTTTCCACATTTATTGAGATATATTTGATGTATAACATTGTGTAAGTTCGAGGTGTACAATGTGATGATTTGATATGTATTTATATTGTGAAATAATTACCACAGTAAGGTTAGTTAGCACATCCATCACCTCACACAGTTACCATTTGTGTATGTGTGTGTGTGTGTGTGGTGAGAACATTTAAGATCTATTCTCTTAGTAACTTTCAAGTATAAAATATCGTATTGTTAACTATAGCCACCTTGCTGTGTATTAGATCCTCAGAACTTATTCATCTTGTAACTGTAAGTCTGTACTCTTTGACCAGTATCTCTCATTTCCCTCCCCACCAGTTCCTGGCAACCAGAATTTCTATGAGTTCAGTTTCTTTAAATTCTGCTTATAAGTAAGATCATACAGTATTTTTCTGTTTGACTCATTTCACTTTGCATAGTAACTGTAAATTTCGTCCATATTGTCATAAATGGTAGGATTTGCTTCTTTTTTATGGATAATATTCCACTTAAAACACTTGAACACAAATATTTATGGCAGTATTAATAATAATAATAATAATAATAATTGAAATGTTTCAAATATCTATCAACTGACGGGTATATAAATAAAATATGGTATACATATATAGTGAAATATAACTGGCAATTAAAAAGGATAAAGAGCAGATATATGCTATCACATGGATGAACCTTGAAAACATCATGCTAAGTGAAAGAAGCCAAGCACCAAAGTCCACATTGTAAGCAAATTTGTAAGGACAGAAAGTAGATTAGTGGTTGCTGGAAATATTGGGGAGGGGAGAATAAGACATTATTACTGATGTGATCTCTTTCTCAAATGAAAAGATTTTTCTAAAATTATATAATAGCGAAAGTTGTAAAATCTGTAAATATATTAAAAATAAATAACACAGGGGCGCCTGGGTGGCTCAGTCAATTAAGCCTCCGACTTCAGCTCAGGTCACGATCTCGCGGTCCGTGAGTTCGAGCCCCGCGTCAGGCTCTGGGCTCATGGCTCAGAGCCTGCAGCCTGCTTCCTATTCTGTGTCTCCCTCTCTCTCTGCCTCTCCCCCGTTCATGCTCTGTCTCTCTCTGTCCCAAAAATAAATAAACGTTAAAAAAAATTAAAAATAAATAAATAAATAAATAACACAATAGTGAATCATACATTTTAGATGGATAAATGTTATGGTATATAACTTACATCTCAATAAAACTGTTAACTTTCTTTTTAATTAAACAAATGTCATTTTTGTCCTAAGCTGCAGGAGTGTTATGGTCTACTACAGGGCCTGAGCAAGATTAAAGTTTGGAAAGTTGAATAAATATAGCCATTTATTTCCTCAAATTAGCAACAGCAATCATAGATTTCCCATCAACTTTATATTTTTAAAAATTTTAAATCTACCGAGGAACTTGGGTGGCTCAGTTGGTCGAGGGTCCAACTCTTGATTTTGACTCAGGTCATGATCCCAGAGTCGTGAGACCCACTACAGGCTCCGCACTAAGTGTGGGGCCTGCTTGGGATTCCCTTTCTCTCTCTCTCTCCCTTTCCCCCACTCCCCTGCTTGCACAATCTTTCTCTAAATAATAATAATAATAATAATAATAATAATATAATAATAATAATTTCAAACTTACAGAAAAATTGAAAGAATAGTGCCATAAACACCAGAGACCCTTTGTCCATGTTCAACAATTATTAACATGTTATCATATGTGTGATATGTGTGTGTGTGTGTGTTCTGAATCATTTGATTGTAAGTTACAAATATTGATACTTTCTCATCAAATACTCCAGACCCAGAATGTCTCTGAAGAAGAGACATTTGTGAATGCACAAACATCAGCACAGAGCCATCAACAGGCAAGAGATCCACAGTGAGTATCTGTAGCACACTAATATACGATATGCAGCCTTTAGACTTGTTTTCTTGATTTTCCCAATGATAAACTTTTCAGCTTTTTGTTTTTTAGATCCAGCATATGATCACTGTATGGTATCTAGTATCTTTTAACCCAAGTCAGTCTCTCTGCTCCTTTTATTTCCCACGCCATTGACATTTTTTGTTTATTTATTTATTTTGAGAGAGCATGAGTGGGAAAAGGACAGAGACCATCAGTGCAGAGTCCAATTTGGGGCTCGAATCCACCAACCGTGAGATCATGACTGGAGCTGATATCTAGAGTCAGGCCGTTTAACCAACTGATCCATCCAGGCACCCCATGGCATTGAAATTTTTAAGGAGTCAAGACCAGTTATTTTTTTTAAATATCCCCTGATTGTTGTTGTTGTTGTTTTGTTGTTTAGATTCATCTTAAACACTTTGGTCAAGAATATCACATCGGTGATAATGCATCATATCTGGAAACATGGTATTAGCTGTTCCCTTCTTAATGAAACTCAGTAGAATAACTTGTTTAAGGTGGTATCTGTCAGACATCTCCATTACAGTGGTCCCATTTTTCTTTGCATTAATGAACAATCTTTGCAATTAATAGGTAATAAAAGGGAATTATTCTCTTCTCCCAAATAATGAAACAGATATTAATATTTTTAAAAAGCAATTTGTTTAAGGTGTTTTGTTCCTCTTTCAATGTTAAGAATTTATGGAAAATGTTTCTGATTTCCAATGACCATTATTGGCTGTGCCTACCCTGTGCTGCCTGGTAGGAAAAGTCTGGGAAATTGTCAATTCTCCTGCTAATTGTGTCATCACAGCAAGGCCTTGGGTTGGGGAGTATTTCCTAATCTATATTAGTAGCACAATCAGTCACATAGAAATCTGAAGACTCATCAGGGCTTTTATAAAGGAAAAACACAAACTCCCTATACACATGCGGTTTCTATTTAAAATAAATTTAGTAGCACCTAATTCTGTAGGATGTCCCAGAGAAGAGGAGCTGGATGATATGAAAATGCCCATGCATTCTCTTGGACTTAGGTAAATTATTGTTTCTGACCCAAGAAGAGCATGTCTGAATGGACTGCACTTTGAAAAGAAGCTTTGAAATAACACTTTGCATATCAAGGGTACTTGTGTGTTTAACAACATGATGCACTGGCAAATCGTTCTTCCATCTACCTCTAGGAGACCTGCAGGTGGCAATACACTAGTGACACCACTTCCTTTGAGGGCTGGAGAAAACCAGAGCACAGAATTGTGACTCACTACATGAGGCCATTGGCTGTTATTTTTTTTAACATTAATGAACAGCAGACTTATTTTTTCATTGGAGGATGCTCTGAGCTAAATAAAAGGTGAGGTCAGCTAAACTTCTCCCTGCTTAGAAACTGCACAGTCACATCTTCTTAGACACTCCTAATTCTGAAAGCATGTTGTAGTAATAAGAGCAATTTAGACAAAGAGAATGAATTAATGCTGACGAGTGGAGAACAAAGAAATTAAGAACCACTCAAAAACATTTCAAGGATTTAGTTCAGAGGCAGAGCTGGAAATTTAGAACCTTATTATTCTGGTTTTGAATAGGATTTCAAAACACTAATTATAGCCTTAACTCACCTCCAAAAAAGATTGTTTTACTCAAAGGCCAGTTATGAAGCAGAATTAGAAGTAAAAAGAGTGATTCTCTAGGCAAGTTTGTTGGTCCTTCTTCCTCACCTTACTCAAATAGTTAAAGATGGGGGACACAAAGAGTGGGAATAAGGTGTAAGATTTTGTGGGGGAGAGAAAAAGGGGTCCCAGGAGCTGCAGATTGCATCAGACGTGCTGCTCAGAGCAAGTAAAGATGGCCTGTGAGAAGTCTGTGAGACAGCAAAAACTCCTGAAGAACACAGACTTGGTAGTCAACCTCAAAAAAAGATCAGACTTGAGTGGCTTGAGGCTTTTATCCATTGAATCACATACACCCGTAATATGAGGCATTACAGTCAGATGTTAAGGCCATCAGCTCCAGCTGCTATGCCTTCCAACCAGAGTCAGGCTCAAGAATTTCCCATGAGCCCTAAGGGACAACCTCTTGCCATTCCCATAACTCCACATGTCCCTGTCTTCACGGTGGACTCTATTTTAGTACCATAGATCACCTTTCTCCATGAACTTATTCAGCCTCAAATGATCCTTTGATTGTGTAATATTTATTGTTAATGTCTTCTCTGCTCATCTTGAGGGGTTTGGATTTCATATGCATATAATTTCTAATACAGATAGCATCTAGTTCATGACCAAAAAAATTATATCACCCCATGAGGAAAGCTAATTGACTTGCTCAATTTCCCACTGGCTGAGACATGAATGCCATCTTTGTGATGCCAAGCCTGGAGCTTTCTCATTATGTAGTCTGGGAAATGTGTCCTTTGCTGGAGTCTGCTAGGCTCCCCACTGGGTTCTGCAGTCCTCGCTACCACACCAATGCCTCTGAAGGAACCGGTAAGCTAGATAAGATTAGAGCATGGACCAACACATTTATCAGACGTGCCTGTAATCAGTAGTCTTTGTAAATACAATTTTTATGGGATTTTAGAGACTTCTAATAATTTAAATTAGCTAGCCCTCTGAGAGCATAAGGAGTCATTCTAACATTCAGAATACTTTACTAAGTTTCTTTTACATTTTTCAGAGCACAAATCATCCATCGACTTTAGGTTTTAGCTATATCCATGGTTTTTTTAATTCATTTTTTGTCCAGAGAGTGAGTAAAGTATTTTTACAGGATTCATGTTTGAAGAAGATAAAGAAGAGTACTGGAAAGGAAGAAAAAAAATCTAGCAATCTCTTCATAGAGAATAATTTTATCCTGTTACTTTCACACCTGCATATCCTATGTAAAAGTTAAGAATAGACTCCCTTCATCAAGTTTATATTTGGGGACATGTCTAAAAATAGAAAAGCATCAGTTTATGAAGTTTAGATTCACACTTTTAAAGAGGGAAATGCAACCATTCCCTTAAAGAAGGAAATGCAAACCTTCCAATCTGCAGTTCTGATCACCCTTCCTCTCTGCCCCTTGGAGAGTGAGTGTGTGGAAACCAACATTTTTACTGATTACCATCTAGATAATGCTATGGACAAAACGAATAGTATCAGAATTCCCACCACTTCAAACTTAACTTCCACATGATTACGGAAAGAGGAAATAGTTCTAGTATGTGGAGAAGCCAAAATGGGAGCATAACCCCACCATGAACCCTCTGAGCTACTAATTAACAACAGCAAGATGTGAACCAATTACTCAGTAGTCAGCAACATCTAATCTAAGACCCAGAGTGCTAAATGTTTCCTGGAATCACAACAGCTAACATCTTTACTAAGATGGGGCAATTTGTGTGCTTGGGACAAATTCATTTGTACTTTTGCAATTTGCATGAAACAACTCCAAAGTCTTCCCTTATGACTAAAAGTAATTTAGTTCCTATCCATTGATCAATCTTACCTGGCTAGGTTTTAGAGATGGGTATAAAGAATGAAGAAGCAGGGAGAAGGCCAAAGCACTCTTGACACACTTTTGTTTTAGTTATAAAAGGACTAGAAGATACATTATTAGAAGTGAGGAGGAAAGATCATTGAGAAATAGTTGCTAAGAGTTGCAAGCAGTAACAAGAGAAAAAAAAGGAGCAGAAGAAATTTTCTAAGAAATTAAAAAAATTAGTTTCTACAATTAAGGGAGAAAGAAGGAAGGAAGGAAGGAAGGAAGGAAGGAAGGAAGGAAGGAAGGAAGGCCACCCTATCATGGATATTAGCCAATTGCCTCTGTAGCTCCAGGTTTTCCTCTCTTCTTCCCGACAGGCCCTTATTTCTGACTGGGGTCCTTGTGGCTTTTAGGAAGCAAACTCCACCCCTAGTCCTAGGGCTAGACCACATAGTATATTTCACCCCCTGGTTACAAAGATTGGTTCTAAAGTGGGCAGGCTACTCATACAAATTCAGTTAGTGACTTTGTGTAGTTTTTCTGATAATGCTGGGACAAACAAGTTTTAATGAGGAATGCTAGATCAAGCAAGGAAGCAGGGAACTGCTGGTGGCCAAGGACTTGACACTGGAAGGCTGAGTGGAGACACAGGAAGGAATCCACATCTCTGTTATCCGAGCATATAATTTCCTTTATTGTTCAAGCTCCTCTGGGCTTGGGTTTCTTTCTCTGTGAAAGAAAGTATTTATAATTGATTCAGATGAAAACATAGCTTATCACGAAATTTCAGAACACCAGAGATGAAGTTATAATTCTAAAACCTTCTTTCAAGAAAAACTTAAATAGGTCATCTACAAGGAAATGATAGACCGGCAGTCAACTTTACATCAAAATTTCTATATGTTGAACACAATGAAGAAATAGCTCCACAATTTTGAAGGGAAATTATTTTAATCTTAGAAACATATGTAGCTAAACTTTTTGGAAATGTGAGGTTATGACATTTTAAGATTTACACTTTCGTTAAATTCACCTCCTATGTACTGTTTCTTAGGAAATTACTTAAAGATGTGCATTTAGAGAAATGTGGGTCTCAAACAAGGGAGAGAAAGACATGGTGCAGCCAGGATCCATCAACCAGGTTCATGAGGGATGAACATCCAGGGACAGCAGCTGGGCAGAGGCCCTAGGGGTGATAGGTCACGAGTGAGGTAGGGGAGACCTTGGGGAGGGACATCTCTGCAAGAGTGGTTGCTTGTGAGAAATGTTATGAAGGGGCAGATTTGGAAAGAATAGACACAGAGAAAACTAAGCAAGTGAAAAAGTTGGCAGTACTCACTATAGAAAAGAAGAAAATGCTTTGTAAAAACTTTTATCATGCACAATTACTATCAGTGATAATAATGTGAACACGTCTTATCCTTCAATTATAAAAAGAATCATGACTCTGTTGGAGGAATGTGATGTGGCTTTTGGAAGGCCTAATCCACATCATACTTATAGATAAGTATGAATGAATTTACAGTTGACTAATAAGTATTATATTTTCCAATCAACTGAGCAGTTATGAATTTTATTTTTGCATTTTTCTTTTCATAATTTGAAACACATTTTTTTCAGGTTTCAACCATAAACACTTGAAAATCCCATAGGCCCTAAGCAGTTGTCTGTATTGCTCAACAGATAGCATGTCCTAGTAGTGGTGTTAGAACAATACATCCTTGGCTGTTATCAAGTGAAGTGACTGGAAAAAATAATGAATTTGTGATTGATGACAGCATTAACAAAAACATATTTTGAGTGCTTACTAATGTCAGACATGTTCCAAACACTATTTATGTGTTATTTCATTTAATAAAATCTCACCAAATATATGGTATTGGTATGATTCCTTTCATAGATGATGAATGGATACATAGGAATGTTAAATCACTAGCCTAGAGTCACCCATGCAGTCTTTCCCCAAAACCTGATAAAATCTAAAACATAAATCAGAAGATGGTAGAGAAGCACATTATTTAGAAACATGAAGTTCAATACTAGAAGAAACAAATGAAAAACAAAACAAAACTTAAAGTGGTGATATGAAGAGTGAGTTTAGGAAGGAGAGATAGGGAAAATACTGTTTATTTTTTATTATACATTTTTTTGTACTGTTGGTCTTTTAACTCCATGCTCATATTACTTTACAAAAGATTAAAAAGCTAAAAATAAAGAAAGTGAAAGCAAAAAATGGAAAAATTATGTCCCCAAATAAGCTTTTTCATGTGGCTCTTTCCACATGGAGTTGACCCTTGGGTGAGTGTGGTTCACCTCCCTTAGTATCTGAGTGACAGTAGTGGGGTACTCCAGGGGGCCACTGTAATGCTCAGGGGCTGATTCTCCTCTGCCTTCAGACTGTGTCTTGCCATACTAGAATGTTTTCCACTCCATTTTAGAGTACAATAAGTACAATTATTAATAGAACAAAGCGATAGAATATAATTGAAATGTTGTTGTGGAAACAGGACACAGAGAATCCCAATCAAGCATTTGCATTCTGAATTATAGGAGGGCAGGGGCCAGGTCATTTGCTCTGCTAAATAGCCCTGCCTCCATTTATATAATAAAATTCCCATTCTTTTGTTCATTTGCCTAATAGCACTTAATTGACAAATGTTAGCAGATGTTAATTTAGTCATGTTAGGTCCTGTTGGTGGAGGTAACTGCTAGATACGTGAATTAAATGGGGAACAAACCACCACTAGAAATCTCAGAATCTTAGTTGGTAACTTGTGTGTGTGTGTGTGTGTGTGTGTGTGTGTGTGTGTGTGTGTGTGTTTGAGTGGGGTGGGGGTGGATAGAGTTTAAAAATGGGAGACACTAATCTCAACTACTGAATTAGTCAAAATCCTGAAAGCTTAATTTTTATAGTTCTATTCCAATAGTTAAAATATCCTAACAGACTTAAATCTTTGTACTGAGATTTGGTCTAGACAGTGAAGTGTGAGAAACTGAATAATTCTTTAGCATACTATCTGGCATTTTGTCTCATATTATAATGCAGAGCTATGATATTTTGAACCTCTCAGCAATTGTTCATTTTTTCTCAGTATACTCTGTCCATGTCAAAACATTTCTCTTCATGGGGAATCATCACTCACTGCCACTGGCGAATACATAGCTGAAGACTTACAAAGATAGAATGCTGTAGGATGACAAAAATCATGATAAACATCACTGACAATATCCTTCTTTCTGACAGAAACTTACTGAGACTCAAAATATAAAACAATTTGGTAAAGTTGGGTGAAAATTAAAGTATTTTAAGGTGTGATTCTTTTTTAGCAAAGGAAGTTGAGTTATTAAATATCCCCAACTCATGCTTAAAACTTAATGCATACAATGAATATGGCAGAGCACATGACGTGGAAACAACAGAAAACTAGTCATCTAAGCCCAGGAGATAAGGAGTAGAAATGTCCCAGATGACAAGTTTTGGAACACAGAAAAGGGAAGATGAGGAACAGGGATTATGTGAACATGGAGACAAATACTAATGGCTGCCATCAAAACGTTTGTCAGTAAATTGTGTAAAGGCAACTTAAGTATTCTCAATTTTCTCCATAAGACTGTTATCAGGGACATTATGAAATGTATAGTGGAAATCATCACATCTATGTCTCTTACACCATCTTGTCCTGTCATTTATGTTTTTTTCAACATCTTGTTCACTGACCATTAAGTAAAATTTTGCTTGATAATTTGTGAATCATTTAAATTCCATTGTATTTCTCTACTTTTTGTTAAGGATGAGATATTGTTTACTGGAGCCTTGGAATCAGCATCCATTTGACTATACCAAGGATTTTCATTTCCTGAGACATTGTCACACAACAGGGGCAATGGCCACCACTGCTGTTTACTACCAGGGAGGCCAGGCTCCTAACTCTGTTTCCAAGCGTTCTCTTACCTATTGCTTAAGGTTACTGTGCTTTCCTGTCAATACCTGTGGGTGGATGTGTGATAGGGGAAATAACACTCATCAGTTTTCACTCTTAATGTATTAGGGAAACATAGATAAGCCATAAAACTTTAGCTTCTTGTAAGTTGACATTCTCTTGCCTTCTTTCACCACAAGGAGAAAGTGAAGTTAAGTATTAGAGCTTCCAAATGGATTTGAAATGCAAGTGCTATGTTTTTATTAAATAAAGACCAAAATTACTTAATTACTTAGATGAGGGCTTTTTTAGAAATAAAGAATTCTTTATTATTTTTTGTTTGTTTGGTCTAACTTTACTAACTCAAGCCATTTAAGAACTACCAATAAATGGCAGGGGAGGGGGTAAGGAAGAAAAGAAAAGAAAAAAAAGAAACTGCTTCTACACTTGGAGATAAGTCTGGACCTGTATTTTTAAATATTATTTCAATTGAACATGCCTTAAGAAATTTATTCTTTATGTCAACCAAATATACTATCAATGTGTCAACTGAATATGTGCCTGGGTGCTCAGTCGGTTGAGCATCTGACTCTTGATTTTGGCAGGTCATGTTCTTACAATTCATGAAATATGGTTTGTGAGATTGAGCCCTGTGTTGGGCTCTGTGCTGAGGGCTGAGCACTGAGTATGGAGCCTGCTTGAGATTCTCTCTCTCTCTCTCTCTCTCTCTCTCTCTCTCTCTCCCTCTCTCTCTGTCCCTCCATGGCTGGCACACATGCACACATTCTCTCTTTGTCTCAAAAATAATAAACATTAGAAAAACATTTAAAAAATTTTTTAAAGTTAATGGGTCCCACTGAATTTTTTTCTGGAGGTTTTAATACCAGGACTTCTATTTTGAAAATATGGAAATTTTTACAAGACCGAAGACACAAATAGGTAAAGTAGAAAAGTATATGCCCAATCATGAGATACTGCAGTGGTTTCCAGCTTGGAGGAGTCACAGATCAGAAACACCCTGACAAATCCTTCAAGGGAATTGAACCAAATGACTAGCTTTTTATTTTATCAACTAAGCAAAAGCAAACAAGCAAAATCAACCCACCAAACAAACAAAAAGCCCTTCCATGAGTTCTTATTATAAATTTATAAAAAAAAAGAACATGGTCTCAGAAAAAGAATTTTTTAAATTTAATGATATTAGTTTTATGAGAAGTACCGTGTATTTTTCTGATTTCTTTTATGAGTTCTTTCTTGGGAGATAAAAACCTTATCACAAAATAGCCTGTGTGGTTTTATTACTGTATAGAAATCACTGATTTAAAGGACTGGCACCTCACTCAGCACCATTAAAGGAAACAGTTCAGATAATGAGAAAACAACAGCAACAACAACAACAACAAAACATCTTCATTAGAAGCTCTACTCCTTCCATATAAATGAACAGGGTCACTGGGGACCAGAAAAGATAAAAACAGACACATTGGTGACACCATCATTAACGGAGACAGAAATCTGGAAACGAATATTTAAAAAGTTAAAAGATAGATAAACATTTCCGAAAGAATGCTCCATAAAGCACTACTTTCAGAAGTTGTTGAGTGAAGTGACCTGAGTCAGATTCATGACTTTTGGAGAATCACAATGCATGGTGAGTATCAAACTCTGTGAAACTGCCATGCCACACAAGGAAATCTAATTCACTTTGTTCAGACAAATATTGTGCACCCATATTTCACCTCAGAACTCCCGTTATCATGACTGTAAACTGGAACACATGTCCTATTCTCCAGTGTTCTGTTAATCTCTTTGACCATCCTGAGATCTTTCAGAAAATTAAGATATTGAGGATATGGACATTCAAAACTATACCTTCTTGAATTACATCCAACAGCATGAATCGTATCCATTCACTCATTAACTCGGCCTTTATGGAGAATGGACTGCATGCATAATAATCTTTCCAACAATGTGAAGAATTACATAATAAATCATTACAATATAAGATGTGTAACTCCAAGGATTACAATTTATGAAGAAAAATAAAACAGCACTTGTTGTGATGAGCACTGGCCCTGAAAAACTAAATATCTGATAATGAGAAAATTGAGTTAAACCTTTTCTTCCTGATCTAAAACTTGGTAGTATGAATCTAGGGCAGCATTTCATCATACAAAAATAACATCTGTGGAAAGTCAGGAATTTACTTTTATCAAAACAAGTGGATCTTCTGTCATCCATATTCAGATTTCTAGAAATTATACCAGATGAAAACTTCCACGTGCCATTTGTGGAAAATAATGTCCTTGACAAGACAAATAGATCCTACAGGGCAGGAAGGGTGTGCCTGTAATTCATGAAACACACTAGTCCAGATTAATCTTACTAGAAGAGTGTTTGGGACACACTAGACTCTTGTTCAAAACATTGTAATAGCTTCCTACTGCATACACAACTCCTCTTGCATCAATCATCAAAATGTCCAGCCATTCATTTCAAACTGCTATGCATTTGTGTCCCATGGTTCCTTTCTTAATTATAATTATTGGTTTGCAACTAGATAACTTTCATAAGCTATTTTATGCAAAAAAGAAATATTAAAAGGGTACAGGTATACCCTTGAAACACAGAGCAGTAACTAGAGCTTGTCTTGATGAGGACTGCACTAAGGAAGGAGGATCATAAAGAATCAAGATATTTATGTATTTAATTATTTTTGTTGAGACATAATTTTTTTTTAAAGTAGACTTCACGCCCAGCACAGAGCTCAGCGTGGGGCTTAAACTCCTGTCCCTGAGATCAAGACCTGAGCTGAGATCAAGAGTTGGAGTCTTAAACAACTAAGCCACCCAGGTGTCCCAAGATATGCTTCTAAAATCAGAAAGTTCACCATTTCTAAGTATACGGCTCAGTGGTTTTTAGTGTGTTCACAGAGTTATGCAACTATCTCCATTGCCTGATTCCAGAATATTTTTAGTACCTGAAAAGAAACTCTACTTCCGATAGTCACTCCCTACTCCCCATCCCCCATCCTGTAGCAAAGAGTAATTTATTTACTGTCTTCATGGATTTTCGTATTCTGGACATTTCATAAAAACGGAGTAATACAAAAAAAAATGGAGTAATACAATGGGAGGCCTTTTGTGTCTGGCTTCTAATGGTTAGAAAATGTTGACTATATCTGTGTTGTAGTATGTATCAAGACTTCATTTCTTTTTATGGATGAATAATAATTCAATTATATGTCTAGATCATGTTTTGTTTATGTATTCATCCCCTGACAGACATTTGGATTGCTTCTACTTTTGGGCTGTTACGAATAATACTTCTCTAAGCATTCATTTTTAGGTTTTTATATAAACATGTTTTTGTGGGTATACACTTAGTGGTGAAGTTGCTGGATCCTACGGTGTTAGTGATTCATTTGTGTCACTCCCCCCACCCGCCACTCAATTTATATGTTGAAATCGTAGTGCCCAGATCTCAGAATGTGACGTAATTTGGAAATAGGGTTATTGCAGTTACAATTAAGATGTGGCAAAGATGAATTCATATTCCAGTCAGGGGGACTGCTGATCCAAGAGCACTGGTGTCTGTTTGAAAGGGGGAAATTCAGACACAGGCATACAGGGAGAATACTATGTGAACTAGAAGACAAAGTTTGGCGTGATGTGACTACAAACTATGAAACACAAAAAATTGCCCACAAACCACCAGAAGCTGTGAGAAAAGCCTAGAACAAGTTCTCCTCACAGCCCTCAGAAGGAACCAACAACTCTGTGGACACCTTGATGTTAGACTTCTACTCTCCACTATGAGAGAATAAAATCTTGTTTCAGTCACCTAGCTTATGCTACTTGGTTACAGCAGCCCTAGCAAACTAACACATGTGATACCTCTATGTTTAATTCATTTCATAACTGTCAAAGTGTTTCCAAAATAGTGGCACCACTTTACGTCCTCACCGGGAACATGTGAAAATTTCAATTTCTCCACATCCTTGCCAGTATATGTTATTGTCAAACTTTTTATTTATTGCTCTCCTGTTGGGTGTGACGTGGCATCTCATTGTGGTTCTGAGAGTATTTCCTTATAATCTTTATTACTTCTGGAAAATTAGTAGTAAAGTTTCCTCTGTTATGCCAGATATTAATAATTGAAGTCTTTTTTTTCCCTTCTTTTTCTTAATCTAGCTAAAAGTTTGTAAATTTCATTTCAAAGAACCAACTTTTCTTAATCTAGCTAAAAGTTTGTAAATTTCATTTCAAAGAACCAACTTTTGGTTTTGATTTTTCTCTATTGTTTTTTTTTTTTTTTAATTTTTTTTTTCAACGTTTATTTATTTTTGGGACAGAGAGAGACAGAGCATGAACGGGGGAGGGGCAGAGAGAGAGGGAAACACAGAATCGGAGACAGGCTCCAGGCTCTGAGCCATCAGCCCAGAGCCTGACGCGGGGCTCGAACTCACGGACCGCGAGATCGTAACCTGGCTGAAGTCGGACGATTAACCGACTGCGCCACCCAGGCGCCCCTTCTCTATTGTTTTTAATGTGTTCTACATGCTGGACTCCAGGAAAATTGTTCACTGTATCTGTATAGATGGGATATTGAATAATAAAATGAAGGGTATTCTTTTTTTTTTAATTTCAGTGTAGTTCACACACAGTGCTTTATTTAGTTTCAGGTGTACAAATAGTGATCTAACAGTTCCATACATTGCTCAGTGCTCATCAAGACAAGATTTTTCATCAAGATTTTTCTTTTTTTTTTTTTTTTGAGTCTCTATTTTATTTATTTCTACTCTAGTCTTCATTCTTTCTTTTCTTCTTCCTTTTGATTTAGTTTTCTCTTCTTTTCTAATGTCTTAAGATGGAACTCTAGGTTATTTATTTGAGATCTTTCTTCTTGCTTCATTCATGCATTTATGTCACAAATTTCCCTCAGCACCACTTTTGTGTGTCCTGTAAATTTTCATACATTGTGTTTTTGTTTTAAATGATCTCAAAATATATTCTAATTTCCTTTGTGATTTCTTCTTTGATTTATTGGTTATTTTGAAATATGCTGCTTCATTTCTACAAATTTCTAAGTCTTTCAAATTTCTTACTGCTGTTGATTCCTTATTTCATTCCATTGTGGTCAAAGAACATACTTTTTATTATTTCAAGCCTTTTAAATGTATCAAGATTTGTTTTATTGCATAACGTATGGTCTATTCTGGAGAACATTTCACGTGCACTTAACAGGAATGTGCATCTGTTGCTATTGGGTGTTCTTGTTGACGTTTGTTAGGTCTGTGTTTACAGAATTGTTTGAGTCTTATATTTCCTTGTTGCTCTTCTGCCTAGTTATTCTATCTGTTATTGAAAGTGGTTTATTGAAGTCTCCAATTATTACTGTTGAATTGTCTATTTCTCCCTACGATTCTGTCTGTCTTTGCTTCATGTATTGTGGGACTCTGGAGTCTGGTGCATATATGTTTGTACTTGTTATATTTTCTTACAATTATCATTATATTACATTACAAATATAACAATGGGTCCTTGTTTCTAATAATAATCTTTGTCTATCTTGCCGTGTTATGGCAAGTATGGCCCTTCCAGCTCTCTTTTGGTTACTGTTTGCACAGTATGTCACTCTCCATCCTTTTATTTTCAACCAATTTGTGTTTTTGAATCTGAACTCTGTTTCCTCTATACAATATCTAATTTATTTTGTTTTTTTTATCCATTCTATTTTAAGTGGAGAGTTTAATACATTATCAAATATATGTATGCCATTTTGCTATGTGTTTCTTATATTATTTTACACTTCCTCCATCATTGCTTTTTTGTTGTTGTTGTTAAGTAGATATTTTTCTCCTGAAGCATTTTAATACTCCTGTCATTTATTTTACTATACTTTTTAAAATATTTTTTTAATCTTTATTTATTTTTGAGAGAGAAACAGAGTGTGAGTGGGGGGAGGAACAGAGAGAGAAGGAGACATAGAATCTGAAGCAGGCTCCAGGCTCTGAGCTGTCAGCACAGAGGCCGATGTGGGGCTCAAACTCATGAAACTGATCATGACCTGAGCCAAAGATGGACACTCAACCAAATGAGCCACCCAGGTGCTCCTTTTACTATACATTTTTGAGTTAAGTTCTTAATGGTTCCTTTGAGGATTATTGTCAACATCTTAATTTATTGTACTCTTGTTTGGATTACTACCAGATTCATTTCAATTTTATACAAAAACTTTGTTTTTATATAGATGTGGTTTCCCTTCCCCACTTATTGTCACAAAATATATCTTTATACACTGTTCTCATTTACTTGGGCTTACAGTTATTACATTATGTGTTCGTGTTTTAAATAAAATAGAGAAAAACACAGTTTTAAACAAAAATATATTCATATTGTCTTTTATACTTACCTATGTTGTTATCTTTGCTGGTGATCTTTATTTCTTGATGTGAATCCAAATTACTGTCTAGTGTTCTTTATTTTCAAAATCAAGGACTACCTTTAGTGCTTCCTTTAGGACAAATCTGTTACCAATGAACTCTTTTGTTTATCTGGGATTTCTTAATTTCTTTTTCATTTTTTGCAGAATAACTTTGTTGGATACAAAATTTTAGGTTGACAGGTTTTTTTTTTCCTCTCACACTTTTAATAAGTAAACCTCTGCTTTCTGGCCTCCATGGTTTCTGCCTTTGTTACTGATATTTTGTCATAACCAAGGCATTTGGACTTTCTGACTGTGTTTCTCACACTTCTATTTTCTTTAACCTGGATTGTTTCTAATTCTCATTGCATGAACCTAGACCCTGACATTAAATTTAAAATTCTTCAAATTGCACTTACTCATACCAAAAGTGTGCATCCAAAGCAACCTGAGCCCTATAGAGTTCTCAAAATCTTTTACTTGTCACCATCAGAGATTTTCACTGCCTACTGGCAACTTCTTATTCTAAGGTGTCCTACCATTAGAGTCTGGCTGGGACTTCTCTCTTCTCATATTTCTATTTCCTTCCTACTATCTCCATGATGAATCTCCCCTAATGGCGTCTGATTCTCCTTTGACAGTATGATCAAATATTCAGTTCTCTCTGGATCTTATCCTCTAATTCACCTTTAGGCTCTCTGTTACATATTTAAGCCCATAAAAATGTTTATAAAAACAAAAATGACTTCTATATGATAAGATTTAACCTCCTTTGGAAGCAATTATCAATTTAGTATTCTCTTTTTCTGTTAAATGGTCACTTTCACATTTCTGTACATGAGGCACCATTGTTTTTCTTCCTTACATATAATTTCCTATAGAACATTTTTATATCATGGAATATGACTCATTTGATAGGGTCACTTATGTTTTTCCTCTATGAGTTATTCTAAATTATAAGTTTTTTTTAAAGCAAGTAAAATTTAGTCAGTAGTATGTGATGAACAAATATTTTTAAAATAATAGTAATGTAGATTATGTTTAGTTCACTTAATAAACACAAAAAACATATACCATAATTTATTGGTGTGGCTGAATGGTGCAGAAAGCCTTTTGATGTAGCATGAGCAGTATATATAAAGAAAGTAAGGCAATGACAGGATGCTTGTTAAGGACCTATTCAGCTTGAACATTATGTTCTATTTTACTGAACACTATAGAAGCAACTATCTCATTTTGAGATATTTGGTCTCTCTTCATTCACCTGGAAGAGCTGGATATGACCTTGCCTTTCATATGCTGACAAAGAGGGTATTTCTTCAGTTGTTAATCTCCCTACAGTACTTATAGAAATTCCAGCAAAGTAGGCCACATGCAGACTGAATTTTCTCTCCTTTTACTCAGATTTGGTGAGTTTTTCATACACATAAATACAAGGTGAAACTTAGAAGGAAAAAAAAAAGAGAGAGAGAGAGATTCCTGGTACAGCTGATTTGTATTCATAAGTGAACCATCCAAAATCCATTATACTGACTTTTAATCAAAAGGCAGATAGGATGGGAGCTCTTTTTGCTACAGGGGACATTTCTTTTTAAATGGACTATCCTACCATAGTAATAAGGTCTCGTGTAGGGACAGCACTTCAGACTCTGAATTTCGTTATATAAAGAATTATATATGTTTTGTTACATAAAGAATTAACTCATTTTATTCACTGTCTAGGAAGGGCAGGCTTTATAAACCCTTTTTTTTTTTTTAATGAAGATACTAAAATACAGAGCAATTAGATTTGCCTTAGTCACCCTGAGAGGTGAATTCCCCAGATAGTGGGATTGGAGAATATTTTCACAGTATCAACAGTGACTGGAGGACTGGAGTAGGGGCCTGGTGCAGGAAAGTCAAGTTTAGGTAGCTCTTAAAAAATACCTTTTTAAAGAAATGATGAATAGTGTTTGAATGAAGGAGTCTGTGTCACTTTTGCAACTCGTAATGATGATGAAGATAATGTTGATGATACTGATGATAATGATTATGATGATAATGTTAATATTTATCAGAAACTAACTATAGGCCAAGAATTGCAGTAGGTGCTTAGGTCAAGTTAATTTATTAAATCCTCACAGAATCATTAAAATTACTGGTCTGGGTCACATCAGGAGAGAGAGCCACACAATAATTTGAACAGAAGAAGTTTAATATAAGGAATTATAAAATAATTATAGGAAGATAAAGACATAAAAGAATGTGAAAGGGTAACTTAGAGCTGAAGGGAATGTCTGAAAAAGGAAAAACTTGGAATGGATGCCTCTCTCAAGGATTGGGTGAAGACCTCATTTGACAAGCCCACTGAAGAGTGCAAGCATTTCCTAGGTTGCTCAGGCCAGAGCTGGACCAGAATCACAGGACAGAAGGAAGCTACCATACGGGGCACAGGTGAGTGTAGGTGGTGGACAGGTACACAGAGGGATTCCTGCTCACCGTTGGGCAGCATTGTCATGTGACATGTGGTGCATTGTGTCCAACCTGGGAGGACCCTCTTCACACAGGTGAAGTGAGGCAAGTGGGAGGTGTGCAGGGGGACTTGAGATGCTACTATAGGAACAAACGTAGGACATGGTGTGTCCATGACCTGGGAGCTGAGGGGAGCAACTCCCGAGGCCAGGACTGAGAGACTGCGTACTTGGGGCATGGTTGGGGCACAGTGTAGTAGGATGTCCCCCATGGACTTGAAGTGCTGACCAGAAGTGCAGCAGGCCCAAGTAAGAGTAAAATCTTAGTGTACCAGAACCAGGAAGAGGGCCTCCCTGCCCCCACAATGCCCATCAATCTACACAGATGTAGCTTCACTCTGTGCAATCCACAAAGGAAGGACTCATTACATCAGAGCAGGTACTGGAGGGAGAATTTCCAGCTGAGGGCAGTAAATTAAACTGACACAGTAGGAATGCTAGTAATCCATTTTTATTTTTTTTTAAAATATTTATTAGTTTTTTGTGTGTTTTTTTATTCTGGATTTTTTGAAGTATGATTGAAAAATAAGAATTGTATACATTTATTTAGATTTCACATTGTAATTTTTTTACTAGGAACTTCTAGCTATTTACCAAAATATGTTCTCATTTTCTATTTCTTTTGAAATTCTTACTTTGCTTATGCATTGTTCTCCTGATCTCAATCAGCATCTTTCTGACCATTAATTTGAGGTCTCTATTGGATAAAATAACTTACCTCCATTTTATTAAGGTTGGTTTCTGGAGATTTATCTTGCTCTTTTGACTGGAACATACTCTGTTTCTTCATTTTTCTTGACATTCTGGGCTGATGTCTGTACATTAAATAAAATGGCCACTTTTCCCAGTCTTGACAGACTGGTATTGTACAGGAGATAAAGCCCATCAACTAGCCCAGCTTTGGGATCATCCAAGCCTCTGCATTTATTCTGAGTGTCTCCCAGCAGTGGAGCTTGAAGATGCATCCATGTCTTAAAGGCAAGGGTCACGGCCTCTAGATGCTGGCTGAATGGAAGCCAGAGCATCAGGCAGCAGCCTGTACAGTGTGCACTCAAACCCCTTCCAGGGAGGAACTGGGAGATGAGCATTTTTTCTCTTCTCTCTCTGTGCTGAGTCTGTCCTCCATATAGTAGCAGCGGCTTCTCCTTTACTGGAGAATAGTCTATAGTCTACAGGGCTCATGAATGCAAGTCCCATGGGCCATCAGAGCTGGGTGATTTGGAGACATGCCCTACAAGAAGAATGACAGAAGTTGGGGCATTAGACTTGTGGGCAAGTTTCTTCCAGAAAGATACTCATAACTTTGCGGTTTTGTTTTTGGTTTTTATTTTGTTTTTGTTTGTTTTGTTTGTTGTTTGTTGTTGTTGTTGTTTTGCTGGAATGAACCAGAAGGAGAAGGTGGATCAAGTTCCCAGAAGGCATTTTAAGGCACTGAGGAGTATCTCAGTCAACCCAGATGTATACTAATTAGAAGCCAGACCTCAGGCAGCAACTTTAATATATGCTGTCAAACCCCTGCCAGGGTTAAATTGAGGAGATCATCATTTTTACTTGAGCCCTGTGGGGCATTGGTACAATAAGTTGGTGCACCTGTTAGCAGCTGCTACTTTATTTGCCATAGTCCTTAGGACTTGCAAACAAAAGCCCCACTGGCTTTCAGAACTAAGTGGTTCAGGGGTCTTTCTTTTGGGCAACAGCTTTAAAAGTTGGAGCACTTCACTCCTCAGGAAGCAATGGGGAGTTGGGGGCTCCCTCCTGATTTTACAGAACTGTACAGAGAGGGAATTTATTGTAACAGTGTGTCTCAGCCTTTCTTACATGCTTTGGTATGGATTCTATTTGGTTGCCCAATGTTTAGGAGTGATTCAACTAGCATCTGGATTTCTCTTTTTTTTTTTTTTTTTTTTAACATTTACTTATTTCTTTGAGAGACAGAGTAGAGTATGAGTAGGGGAGGAGCAGAGAGAGAGGGAGACACAGAGTTCAAAGCAGGCTTCAGGCTCTGAGCTGTCAGCACAGAGGCCAACACGGGCTGGAACTCACAAACCACGAGATCATGACCTGAGCCGAAGTCAGACGCTTAACCGACTGAGCCATCCAGGCGCCCCTCATCTGGATTTCTTTTGGAGGGAATTGTTCCAAGTGTAGCCGGATGTTTGGTGAGTCCATGGGAGGAGGGAAATTCAGGAGTCTCTTTTGTCACCACCTTAGACCAGAGTATAGCTTTAACTTTTACATATCATACCAGAATTATTTACTGAATATACCAGGAGTCTGGCATGAAGCCGTCCTCTTGATATGTCCAACTACTACAAGGGAACTTAGAAAATGGCGACTCTGTAAATTTAATGTTATTTTCGAAGATATACCCAAGTCGAAATAAAACTAGTTTAAAGTTTAAGCTGTCAGACATGTCAAGCATATCCAGGAAGGAACAGGGAAGATTTTACACCAATGTTATTCTGCCTGAATTGGAAAGATGCTTATATAAAAATGGACTGGTTACTAAAAATTAATAATAGACACTTTGAATGTTACCTTTCATATGTCTCTCCTGGAAGTTTTGATGTCACTTTAAAAGCCTACACCACGTGCAAAATTAAATTTTTGAGATTCAGTACCTTCCTCAACCCACTGGAGAAAGGCTTAGAAATGTGGCACAGGTCTTTTATTGTTTTATTTTGGTTCAGTATGTTAAGGCTCAGGGGCATCATTTCTCTGCAAAAAATAAAATAAACTGATTTAAGGTATTTAAAGATACAGGGAAAGAGTAGAATAGTCTTCTGAAAATCCAGGGACAGCTGAACAGCTAGGTCTTGCAAAGGTGAGGAACTGAGGCTCTATAGGCGAATTCCTCTTCCATTCTTCTCTCTCTACCTCATGGCCTCTCTGGCTAGGGTATTCCCATCTCTGTTTCTCATGGTGTATCATTCCTGTACTCCTCTCTACCTATCAATCTAGATTCTGCTTCATGTCTGTCTTGCTCTTGGATCCACTGCTGTGCCCACCGCTCTTCCTCAACTTCCCTATGATTCTCTTATGTCAAGTTTTTGAGAAACAATCTGCTTTGCCCAAGCTCGTTTTACCAATCTGAGCAATGAAATCAGATGAGTAGAGTTAGATGATGTGTTGCCAACACAGAATGAGCTCCTGGTAGAACCTATTTTCTGAGACAGGGATGAAAGGGGCTGGTATGCTACAAGTTGGCTAGAACACAAGCTATTATGCAAATAGACTGCTCCAGGGAGTAAGAACTTTTCTGGACCAGTTTGACAATACTACCACCTAGTTATATGACCTTGGTTCTCTCAGTTGTAAATGAGATGAGTGGGACTACTAGAGAGCTGTAACATCACTTCCAGCTCTAATCAAAGTTGATTGTAGGAACACATTAAGTTCACATAAGTACAGAACCAAATATAACACTGGTGTCATGGTTTGTTTGTCTTGTTGATACCAGATAGTGAAATCAATAGGTTTGGCAATAAGGCTAACAAACACTGGCATATTTGTTATAGTCATTTTGCACTGCTAGGTCATTTACATAAAAGAGATCTATTTAGACTTAGAAATATGATTTATTATTTATTATCTATTCTTTGTTTAGAAGGGAAATATTTTTTATGAAAAATTTCACCTTACATAAAACACCACTATCTTATTATATTTACAGCCATAGAAGAAAAAAAGCAATAGGCAGAAACACAATTCATCTCTTCTAGTTCACGTGAAAAGCTACATAACATAAAAATGACATAATTTATAAGGTATCCCTAACAATGTAAAGTATGTCCACTAAAAACATAAAAAAAACCCTTCATATCACCAACATACACATATACATGTTACTTATATTGTCATAGAAAACTAGGACAAAAGTAAAATAATTTAAATAATATAGTATAATGTGACCATAGTACAATAAAACTAGAAAAAGAAAGAGAGAGATAATTTTTCTTCACAAAAAGAAATTTTGAAAAGATCTCTTCAATAAATATTTGGCCAAAGAGGAAATACAAATAAAAATTATATAATATACTGAAGGCAATTAAGAAATTAATTGGAATGCTACACATTGAAGTATACAATAAGTCAGATAAGACAATGCTCAGAGGAAAAATCATTTCTTAAACACTCGTGTTTAAAAACCAAGTAATGAAAATAAAAGAATTTAGCATTTCATTTTAGATTTTAGAAAAATAATTAAAACAATTTTAAGGAAGATGCAAAAATGAACTAAAGTAAAAAGCACAAATAAACCAAAGAACTATTTCTCAAAGAAACAATAAACTAATTAAAACACTAACTTGGTAAGAGGAAAAAATCAGGTAAAACACACAGGCACAAAATAATAAATGATAGGGATGCAGTAAGTACAAATAGAGAAGAAACTTTTAAAAAATTATAGTTTACTTTGCTTAACAAAATCTAGTTTGATACAGGATATCGAAGTGGCTTAAATAATTTTCAAAGAAAATATAATTTACTAAAACTGACCCCAGGTGGACAGATTCTAAAACACAGCTTAGTTCCAACAGGTAAAGAACTTGGGAGTCATAATTCTTGTACTCTCAGGAAGAAAAATAATTGAACAACTAAAAATCAATATCTTTTCCTAGATACATCAGAGATTTGCAATCATATGGCAAACATCCATCCAAAAGCTGGAGAAAAAATGGATAAAAAGAATAAATCTGAGCTCAGTTTACCCAACCTAGAAGCTACTGGATCAAGCAGGCATTAGGGACACTCATATGGTCACTTAAAAGAATTTTTTAAGGCTGAGTGTGGACTGGCTTGAGAGCTAAGAACTGTTGGGGCTCGGTGTTAGAGGGTCCCCATACTTACATATATTTTACCCCCAGGAAATCTACCAAATTTTCATAGTAAAGACCGCAGGAAAAACAAAAATCTCCTGTTTCAATCAAGTTTCCAATTTAGGAAAAAGAGTAAGAATTACGTTGGACTTCTCATCTGAAATCATTTCATCTAGAAAGGGAGCTGAGTGAAATACATTTAAAATGTTTACAGAAAAAAAAAATCTGTGCCCTGTGAAATTATCCTTCAAAAGTAAAGGAGAAAGAGAGATTTTCTCAGACAAAAAACTGAGGGAATTTATCACCAGCAGATAAGCCTTGCAGGAACTGTAAAATAAACTTCTATCTAAATAAAGAAAGGAAGAGCATCAAAGAAGGAATAATTTAAGGTAAAATTAAATATTTTTAGTTTTTCTTGTTCTTTGTTGATTCCCTGTTCAAGTAGTAATAACAACTACTACTACTACTAACTATTGGATGTTTACAGTACATGGATATGTGAAATAAATTATGTTAAAAGGGATTGGAGGGAAGAATTTGGGATACTTTCCTATAAGGCTCCTGTACTACCCATGAAGCTGTATAGAATTATTTGAAAATAGATGTAGACTAATTCTAATGGTATATTGAAAAGTTTAGGTAAGCCATCATAAATTTTTAAAGTTGTTTTTGATAATTCTCTGAAAGGAAAGAAAATCAAAGCATATAAAACACTCAATTAAAACAAGAGAAGACAGAAAAGAAGAGGAAAATTGTTTTTTAAAGGAATAAATACTATGTTCAACAAATAAAAAACAGTTACAAGCATGGAAGACATTAATCCAATCATATTCATAATCACTTTAAATATGAATGGGATAAATACACCAGTTAAAAGACAAAGACTGGCAAAGTGGATGTAAAAGTCCAACCCCAACTATATGTTGTCTACAAGAAACCCACTTCAAATGTAAAGGCACATATAGATTAAAAGTAAACAAATACAGAAAGCTATCACATACCAATATTAATCAAAAGAAAGCTAGAGTAGCTATATTAATATCAGAAAAAGCACAATCCAGAACAAGATAAATATCAGTAAAAAGGGGGAACATTCCATGATGATAAAGGGACAAATTCTCCAAGAAGACATAACAATCCTTAACATGTATGCACCTAATGACAGAGTATCAAACTAGGTGGGGCAAAAACTGATAAAACTGCAAGGAGAAATAAACAAATCCACTCTTACAGTTTGGAGATTTCAACACACCTCTGTCAGTAATTGACAGATCCAGCAGGCAGAAAATCAGTAATGATATAGCTGAACTAAATAGCACCATCAATCAACTAGATGTAATTGACATTTATTGAATATATCATTCAATAACAGCAGAATACACATTCTTCTAAATTTATATAGACAATTCACTAAGATAGACCACATTCTGAGTCATAAAGCACAACTCAAAAAATTTAAAAAATAGAAATCATACCAAGTTTTCTCTCAGACCACAGTGAATTAAGGTAGAAAGCTATACAGAAAGATAACTAAAATATCTGAAAATATTTAGAGATTAAACAACACACTTCTGGGGTGCCTGGGTGGCTCAGTCAGTTGAGTGTCTGACTTAGGTTCAGGTCATGATCTCACTGCTCATTAGTTTGAGCCCCACATCGGGCTCTGTACTGACAGCTGAGAGCCTGGAGCCTGCTTCAGATTTTGTGTGACCCTCTCTCTTTGCCCCTTCCCTGCTCAAGTTCTCTCTCTCTCTCTCTCTCAAAATAAATAAACATTAAAAAAATAAACAACACACTTCCACCTTGGGAAACTAGAGAATGAAGAGCAATGTAAGACTGAAACATGTAGAATAAAGGAAATAATAAAAATTAGAACAGAAAGGACATTCAAAGCAAATCAATAGAGAAATCAATGCAACCAAAAGCTGGTTCTGTGGAAATAAAATAGAATTGATAAACTGCTAGTCAGGATAGCTAAGAAAAAGAGAGAGAGCACAAATTATTAATATTGGAAATTGGAATTATCACTACTCATCTTGTGTCCATTAAAAGGATTCTAAAATAATGTTGCAAATAATTTGATGCCCCTAAATTTGATAATTTAAATTAAATGCACCGATTTCTATAAAACACGATTTACCAGAAGTTTGTGTGCCAAGGACACAAACTCTTTCTCACAAGAGAATTAGTGTAATTGGCCTGTATCTATTAAAGAGATTGACTCAATGATTAATACTCCTCCCCAGAGAAAGCATGCAAAGTTTTCATTGATGCATTCTACCAAATATTTAAGTAAGAGATGGTAGTAGTTTTCTACAATTTCTCCCAGAAAATAGAAGAAAAGGAACATTTCCTAATTCATACCAGGAGATGGGTATTACCCTAAATAAATAAATAATAATAATAATAATAATAAACACAAACAAACAAACAAACAAACAAAAGCAAAGGCATTCCAAGAAAGGAACCTTACAGACCAATATTGTGAATACTGGAAAATTCTTCAACAAAATTTTAGAATATCAAATCCAGCAATGTATAAAAAGAATTATAATCAACTGCTACTTATTCATGGTACAGTTGGTTCAAGATACAAAAAATAATATAATTCATCATACCAACAGGCTAAAGAAAAAAACATATAATTATATTAATAAATATAAAAAACTGATTAAAACCAATGTCTGCTCGTACATAATAAAAACTCTCAGCAAGCTAAGAATGGAGAATAACTTTCCCAACTTGATAAAAAAAAATGTTTACAAAACCCTATAGCTTAGCATCATACTTAATGGTTAGAAATTAAATACTTTTCCTCTAAAATTAGGAACAAAGCAGATGTTCTCTCTCACCACTCTTATTCAAGATTGTATCAGAACTCCTAATACAATAAGACAAAAGAAAGAAAGAAGGAAAGGAAGAAAGGAAGGTAGAAAGAAAGAAAGAAAAGAAAGAAAGAGAGAGAAAGAAAGAAAGAAAAGGAAGGAAGGAAGGAAAGAAGAAAAGAGTATATAGATTGGGAAGGAAGAAATAAAACTGTGTCCATAAATGACATGATCGTCTATGTAGAAACATGCAAAATTGACAAAACAAACCTTCCAGGAACTAAGAAATGCTTATAGGAAATTTTCAGGAACAAAAGGTTAACATGCCAAGTTAATTACAGTAGAACCATAATGGACAATTGGAATTTGAAATTAAAAATACAATATCATCTACATTAGCAGCAAAATGCTGAAATGCTTTAGCGCAAATCCAACAAAATATATACAAGATTGACATGAAGAAAATTATAAACATCTGACAACATTTCCTGAATAAAAGGAAACATATTTTATGATACTTTATTTTATAGGAATTATAATCAATTCTCTGCATCTATGTAATCCAAAAATAGCTTTAGAGAAGGACGTGGGGTTTGGGACAGGAAATGCTCCTTTAGCTACTTGTTTTTATTTTCTTACATTTCCCTCATGCATTAGACTAGATCTACCTGGAGAGCAGACAATATATTCTATCAATCCCTGAGTACTCTGCTGCTAGAAAAGTGCCTGGACCAGACTAAATAAATGTTTATACAAAGAAAAATGAGTATGTATTTGGGGAGATTCTTCAACTCATGAAGAATAGTGTGGCCAAAATAGATGCACTTAAAAGCAAGATTAGTTGAAATTCCAATGTAAACATGGAAAACAGGATTATACACGCAAATAATAGAGTGGCCATATCCAATAATATATTCTCTGCTAAATTTCAAAAGTGTGACCATTTTAAAGTCATAGGACATTTAGTGATCTCAATGGGATTTGAACTAATAGTCTTGGAACACCAGTATCACTGATTTGTAGGTTACTGTGTGAGTGGAAACACACAATTAATTTGAAGACTGACATATTGCCAATATTATAAAGGATTTTGGCAGAGAGAAAAAAGATCAATTGAGGCTGAGAGTAGAAATCTACCTTGTGGTAAAGGAACTGAACCATCACAGTGTAACCCTGGGAATTCGTGGATTTAGTTGGCAATGAGCCAGCCTGTTAGAGTGGTAGTGCTGAGGAGTGGCTCTCTTCCCCTAGTGGAAATGTTAGAATATCCCTCAAGCCTGAAGCCTCCAGGAGATGGGCAGCTGTCCTTCCAGTCAGTCCTAGAAACAGCTGGTGCTTCAATCCAGGCAGCTGGGTTCCCCGAGGTCTATTTCCTTACTGCCAAGTTCAGTTTCTCAGGCCTGCAGAATAAGAAGAGAGACCTCTTGATGGCTAGGGGTCCTTGCATCAGAAAGAAACCCAGACTGTGCCCAGCAGGTGTCCTGGCCTGGTGTGTATCTCTATGGGATAATGAGAATATTCGGGAAGTGACTTTGGAGTACTTGCATCTCTGCCTCCCTGACCTTGGCCTAGTGAGTTTTCCCTTTTCTCAGTAAAGCACTCCTTAATCCATGTTGCATGATGGTATGATGTTGAGGAATGTGTTCTGCCTTCTTGCATGACAGATGGCAGCCCTGGAGAGACCCACCTGATACGACATATGTTTAGCCTTCCCTGAGAGCTATACTTATCAGATACTGAGTGACATTGTCTCCGCTCTTTTCATCCTTCATCCTACTTCAGGTTGCTATTCTTGCTAGAGTCTGGCAACTTGTGAGCATTTTCCAGGGAATAAACACAAATTCTAACTACAGCTGTGCATGCTTGGGTAAAGAGTGGAGCCTTGCCAGCAGTGTGTAGATGGATACCTGGCCTCCAATAAGATGGAAAACACATATCCTTTCTGTTCTGTTTGTCTTTGAAACTGCCAAATTTCATGGAAGGGGATTTCTGATTAGTTAGTGGGCTGTTTAACCAGTCTGTGAATTGAACTGGAACAAATATCCATTTATTTAGTTTAATGAGTGTTATGAAGCACAATATTTTTTACCTTTACGTACCTTTTAGCTATTCTGTTCCTTATGTTTTATTTGGATAATATAAACATTAACTAGAATATTAAAGAATTGCTACATTTGAGGGGCCTTTGTGGGCGCTCAGTCATTTAAACATCTGACTCTTGATTTGGGTTCAAGTCATGATCTCAAGGTTGTGAGATTGAGCCCCGTGTGGGGCTCAGCACTGATCATGGAACCTGCTTGGAATTCTCTGTCTCCCTCTCTCTGCCCTTCCCCTGCTTGCAATCTCTCTCTCTCTCACTCTCTCTCAAAATAAATAAATAAACATTAAAAAAAGAAAATTGCGGGGCGCCTGGGTGGCGCAGTCGGTTAAGCGTCCGACTTCAGCCAGGTCACGATCTCGCGGTCCGGGAGTTCGAGCCCCGCGTCAGGCTCTGGGCTGATGGCTCGGAGCCTGGAGCCTGTTTCCGATTCTGTGTCTCCCTCTCTCTCTGCCCCTCCCCCGTTCATGCTCTGTCTCTCTCTGTCCCAAAAATAAATAAACGTTGAAAAAAAATTAAAAAAAAAAAAAGAAAATTGCTAGATTTAAGACTTAAGAATTTGAGAGAAAATTTATTTCACCACGTTGTACAAGAAATACTACTTTATACCAATGTGACCATCATCAACTTTCCTTAACGAGAAAACAATAAAACAGTGACTCCTTTAGAAAATCTACAGATTGGATTTGAAACTTTTGTCTTTCACAATTTAATGGAAATAATACACTTTTCTCTTTGATCACTCATAGATTACTTAGCCCTTTTTTGTTAGTCTTTGAAAATCCTTCCGTATAATTTCCATTATGTTCTTAATACCTTTAGACATTAAAGAGATTAAAAGAAAGAAATGATTTTTTTCTCTCTTCTCTGTATCGGGCATATTAAATTGTTTGGGAGTAGCTTAAGGAAAAATAATTGGGAGAGGCTACATTTACCAGAGTTAAATAACTTGGCCATGATGTAATTTTCAACAGCGGAACTATTCAAACATTTGTCATATTTGACTATTTGTTACAACTGCAAGTTGGCTTATTTAAAAAAAATAGAAAGATATATAACCCAGCAATAAGATGAACTCCCCCAAAAGATGTTTTTATTCCCTGTAGGGAGAGGGAGAAAAACATCAGATAATGTTATCCGAGTTCTAAGAAGATTGTCATTCATATTTGGTTTCTAAATTCAAGATATCAACTCTGCAAATTAAATATATACCAAGTAAAATCGATTTTCTATATTTAGAAAAAAATATAAATTTAGTTTACTTTAATAAATTTCAAAGTAAGTGACCTCCTCCTTTCAAAGGAGGAGGCTTTGCTGGTTTCCTGGCTTTCTTTTTGTTTTTCCTCCTCTACTCTTCTCTCATTTTGCATATACATTTTTTTCTTCTGCTTTCTCTTTGCCTTTTGTGTTATCCTAGTTAATACATCATTTTACCAGAAATTGACCACACAGACTCTCTTATTTTTTTTATTATTTCAAAACCAAAGTAAATTATGTTCTAAAGTGTTTTATAGCAAAACTGAAAGAGCATCTATGTTAATCTTATCTAAGGCAATTGATCACTCAAATTTCATTGCCCAAACTAAGTTAAATACCAACATAAACTACTTTTCAAAAATATGTGGATAAAGGCTAATGCCATTTTATATTAACTTTTTTGTTACATTTAATATAATATTATTATATTATATTTGTATTATTTGTATTAATTGTATATTTGTATTAATTGTATATTTGTATTAATTAATTAAATGTATATATTAATTGTATATTTGTATTAATATTATTATATTATGTTTGTATTATGCACAAACATATATACAAATCCTTAAATGTATGCTCAATTAACATTTACAAAGCGAATCACAAACCAGCACCTCAGGAGACACTATTTTCTCTCCCAGGATACATCCCCACCTCTTCCCAAAGGTAAATTCAGTCTCTGCTTTGCTTGTATTGAATTAACTTTGCTAGCTTTTGTAATTTATAAAATTGATGTCATAAGGTATGTATTCTTTTATGTCTTGATTCTTTCATTCAATATTATGCTTGCGTAAGATTCATCAGTGTTAGTGTGTGTAACAGTAGTTCCCTCACTTTTTTTGCTGTATAGTATTTCATTTTATAATATATGACAGTTTACATATTCATTCTATTGCTAATGCATATTTTGGATATTTTTAGTGTGGAGCTATTGCAAAGGTATGTAGACACTTCTACTGAATAAACTTCTAGGAGTAGAATTGTTGGTTCATGGGGTATGCATAGGTTCATTTACTTGATATTGCCAACAGCTTTACAATTGATTTTACTAATTTTCACAGCAAACTACCAAGATATGACAAAGCAAGTGTTTTTATGTTCTCACCAACACTGAATACTTGATATTTCTATGATTTTAATTTTAGCTACTGTTTTGTTTTTGTTTTTGTATTTGCTGTGTAGAGGTGTTGCATTGTTGTTTTGGTTCATATTTCCTTAATAACTGATGAGATTGAGCACTTTTTTTAATGTTTGTTGGCCATTTTGATATCTTGCCCATCTAAGTTCTTGTTTAATTCTTTGCCCATTTTTTTAAAAAACACTTATTTTATTCTTTTTTATTTTATTCTTTTACTATTATTTTAATGTTTATCTATTTTTGAGAGAGAGAGATAGCTTGCGAAGGGGAGGGACAGAGAGAGAGAGACACAGAATCAGAAGCAGGCTCCAGATTCCAAGCTGTCAACACACAGCCTGATACAGGTCTTGGACCCTCGAACCGTGAGTTCATGACTCGAGCCAAAGTCAAATGTTTAACTGACTGAGCCACCCAGGCGCCCTTCTTATTCTTTTTTAAAATCAATCTGTAATTATTTTAAATTCTGAATATGAGTCTTTAATATATATTACAAATATCTTCTTTCATTTTGTGGATTGCATTTTAACCTTTTTAATGGTATATTTTGATGAACAAGAGTTCTTAACTAAGTCCAATTAATCGATATTTTTTATGGTAGTACTTTGTGTGTCCTACTTCAGGAAACTTTCCCTATCTCAAGGTTGTGAAGATATATTTTATCTTCTAATTTTATATCAATTTTGTTTTGCTTTCCACCTTTAAATATAAATTAACAAGGAAATTATTTTTTATATGGATGATACTAGTAGTGGTCAAGATTCTTAACTAATTAATTAATTAGTTTAAGATTCATTTTTAAAATACATTAATACACTTTGTACTTAAGAGAAGTTTTAGGCTTACAGAAAAATTGAGTAGATAGAACAGAGCCTCCATATATCCCCTTCTCCAAGCTCTCTAGATTCCTCATGTTACTGACATCTTTCACTGGAGTAGCACATTTGTTACAATTGATAAGCCAATGAAATACTGAAATAATATAATTACTACAATAATGCAATACTATTAACTAAGGTCTATGATTTATATTGTTGGGTTTCTCTCCCTCTGCCCCTCCCTGGCTTGCATCCTCTCTCTCTCTCTCTCTCTCTCTCTCTCTCTCTCTCCCTCTCTCTCTCATTCCCTCTCTGAAAAAATTAAAATAAATGTAAAAATTTTTTCAAATATTTTAAAAAATTGTGTGTAACCAAGATAGATGGATACTTCATCTTACTATAAAATCCAGATAAATGTGGTGAGATTATTGTAGAGGATTGGTGACTAGCAGAGTCTGTATTTTGAGAGTTATTATAAGAATAACAGTAATTAGTGACACAGAATAGCTGGTCCAAATGTTTTTTTTTTTTTTTTTTTTTTACATTTTTAACATTTATTTATTTTTGAGAGACAGAGCACAAGCGAGGGAAGGGCAGAGAGACACAGAATCTGGAGCAGTCTCCAGGCTCTGAGCTGTCAGCACAGAGCCTGATGTGGGGCTCAAACTCACAAACCAGGATCATGACCTGAGCCGAAGTTGGCAGCTTAACACACTGAGCCACTCAGGTGCCCCAGGCTGAAATGTTCTGAATGGAACTTTTGCATATAATTGATTTAATCTTAATTGTTTCAGGACATAAAGGAAAAGAGGTGTTCTGATTAGGTTTTCATTTTGAATCTTATTGGCATAGAACCCAAAAGAATTGTGGATCTTCATCAAGAAAAGCTAAAAGGTAAAAATTTATCTCTGAGATCAGAGTAGATGTTCACATCATGACATCAGATTTTAACATCCTAATACTGGTATTCTTTCAAATTTTTAATTATCTTCCAAACATCTGGATGCTTACCATCTGTCATGAGCAATGTACAGATCAGGGTTTCTTAAGAACATCACTATTAACATTTTGACTATTGACCTAGTGACAGAAAATTCCCTGTGGATTATAGAATGTTTAACCTCTATCCATTAGATTCCAATAGCTTCTTCTACCCCCGACCTGTAACAAAGAAAATATCTCCAGATAGTGCCAAATGTCCCCTGAAGGGCAAATTTGCTATTGCTTGAAAACCGCTGGTATAGATTCAGGCTTAATGGAATCTGTGTATCTGAAAATTATCTTTGATTATTTGTTTTTAAGTGAAAAATGCCTCTGCTGTTGATCAGGGAAAGACTTGCAGTTATGTTTTTAGATTTAATGTTGCCAGCTGGGCTCCATGGTAACCCCATTTTCTTATCTAGATATACCAACATGTGAGATATATGGCCTCTTAGACTTTCTACTACATGGCTCTTTTCAGAAATAAGTTTTAAAAATGAGTCTCAATAGGTTTGTGGTTTATAAATACTTTGTAGCTGACGAACTTACATTCAATCTAGACATCTTTGGAGATGAGAAGTAGAAAGGAGGGGTGAGAGGTTCAGGGAGCAGTTCTCAATCCCAAATTAGAAAAATACTTTTACAAATAAAACTTTCAGATATATATCCAACCTTTGATATTAACATAAAATTCCTTGAATAAATGAATTTTCCTAACTCATAATTTGCCTTTATGATTAATAAATTGTTCACGTTTTTCTATTAATGTAGCTTTTTTATTTAAAGATTCTATTATTTCAAAATGCTACCCTTCTCTTGTTTAACATTTATAATACAGTTCTTCATTGAAGGAAATATTTCATTAATTTTGCATCTGAAATGTATGTACTATCCTGGATCTATTTATGAGTTCCTTCTACTACTTAATCATAATTGGCTGAAATATTTTTATAAAATTGCATTCAGGTTGAGTTTGACAAGGCTGTGAATTACAGAACAGTTGCTTTTGATCTAAACAATTGTCAGTCTATGGAAATCAAGCACAGCTTGAGGCCAACTTGTATGAGAAGGTTAATGCTCAGACCCTTAACTGTGTGAACTTTTCTTACTCAGACATTCCTGGTGTGACAAGTAAAGACAGTTGCCAGTAATCTCAGCAGGCCCTTAGCAAACACTTCTCTGGAACATAGAATTTTCCTCAGCATTTAGCCCATCTGAGAGAAGAGTCTGAAAAGCCCTTAAAATCCACCTTTCATTTTAAACATTAGTTGGCTGATGCTTACACAGGATAAATGACTCACTCATAGTGTCACAGCTGGTAGAACTAACAAGGTCAGAATTTGTATTTTCTGTGTTTCTGATTCCCAGTCTATGTCTATTTCTTCTAGACCTTCCTGCAGAGCATGGGAGGCAGTCTGGTAGGTGGTCCACTCAGTCAGGAACTCCAATTAGGGGTTTCCTTCAGCAGAGAAGTCCAGAACCAGAAAAGGCCAAGCAAAGATACCCAGGGTGCAACACTACATTTCCCTGGAAAATTAAAATGGAGAACATAAATGTATCAAGAAAATGCAAACTTCCCTCATAAAGGGCCAAAAAAAAAAAAAAAGGAAGATGAACATGACTAGTGGGGGAGAAAAATGAGTTAGTGATTATTGGGGCCTACTGGAATGTCAGGAGAGACAGAATGTGGATTCTTTGCTGCTATGGTTACCTTAGGTCATTGGGTAACCTTAAGTGACAGAAAAATAGTACAAGCTCAGACAGAAATCCATTCAATGGGAGATTATAGGCAAATATGAAGAGTGCCTGCATCATGACATTTATATCAGGGTCTTGGTAGGTCTAATAGAAAATGGAGGTATAAAAAGTCATCCCAAAAGAAAAAAAAAAGAATTACATCTATAGCCAAAAAAACATATGTCTCTCAGTTAGAACAGCTGTTACATGAAGCACTACAAAACTTTATAATCCTTAGTGGAGCGTGCAGATTCCCAAACAAAGAAACACACAAGACACCTAAAATAAAACAGGCAAAAGTGTTAGGAATTTTATAATAAGGCAGAAAGGAAATGACTTTATACTGGGTTTCTGTAATGTTGTATATACTATGTCAGAACCAGAAGTGGTTGTACACCCTAAACAAACCAAAAATGTATCAATAAAAATACCCTAAATGTGTTCAAATTGCTGAATATTTGACAAAATATCTGAATATTTGGCCAAATTTCCCCCATAAAACTGAAAGGTAAGGTATATGGTTCAGTTGCAGGAGTGTTCACATTTTTAATTCTTTATAACCAAACATATTAACCACTGCCATGATTGGGTCATCAATCTCTAGTGTTAACCTTAAAAAAAAAAACATGAAAAATCAGTTTATTCAGGAATAGCAGAGAATTGCAAGCTATGACAAGCAAGCTAGGGCAAAACCATAGCCAAGTTCAAAGAACAAATAAGATTGCTCTTAAATAGAGAAAGGGGGACATTGGGAAGGCTGTTATAAACAGTTCACTGGAGTAATCTGGGAGTTGGAAGTATAGTGACTTCTTATGCATTGAATTGTGACAGTCTCTCATTGGCTGGGCTATTGCTGGGGTGGAGGGAAGCCTGTCTTCCTCCTGCTGGGACAGTAAAGCAAGATTTATACACCTGCAAGGTGGGTCTCTTTCTATTGGATCTGCAATTGATAAAGAATGGTAGGGAATGATAGCTTCCCCTTGCTGGCCTCCCCACTCCATTATAAATGAGATTTCCTTTTATTAATTTTCACATTGGTATCAAGGTCATTAAGGTGGTTGGTCTTTGGCAGGCTATTGATTGATGGAATTCATTGATAACTATTTGTCTGGCAATAATAATTCGACTAGCATAATTTACCTTACACATTAATAAATTAAAGTATCAAGGATAATATTTGGGACTCTTTTCTCCCAAATGACAAAAGGACAGTAGGGAAATAAATGCCAGATCAGAATAATTAAAACCATTAAAACCAAAGCCTTCTGCTCATTAGGGTCAGGAAACTTGATAACATAGCATGTATTATTTCATTACTGAAAATATTCTAAATATTTGCACCATCTGTCATTTTAAGAATTATAAAATTCTCTCCATAAAGTGCCTATTTAATGTTCTCTATAGTCCTGTGTGGAAGTGTGGCATAATACAAAAATATAAGCAGTCTTCGTCCTTTGTTCCATACACAGAGCTCCTAAAAGCACTTGGTATTTCCTGAGTGATAGGAGTGTCTTTTGTAATTCATTAAGCCTGCTTCTCCCATAACACCTGAGTTTATGCTAATGAAGTGACTTTGGGAGGGGCTTCTAGGTGAAAGACCAGGGGATTAAAGGGTTGGAATTTCCAGCCCCACATACTAACCTTCAAGGAAGGGGACCAGGGCTGAGGATTGAACTGTATAAAACTTAAACAAAATTTGGAAAGCTTTCAAGTTGGTGAACACATTGAGGAACAAGGCCAGTGGCACTCCCAGAGAGGACATGGAGCTTCCATGCCCCTTCCCCCATACCTTGTCCCGTGCATCACTTTCATTTGTCTGTTCCTGAGTTACATCTTATACTAAACTGGTAATAGTAAGCAAACCATTTTCCTGATTTCTAAAAGCCATTCTAGCAAATTATCAAAACTGAAGAGTCATGGAAACCTTCAATTTATAGCTGATTGGGCAGAAGCATAGGTGACAGACAATAGACATCTGAAATGGGATAGTCTTGTGGGATTAAGCCCTTAACCTGTGGGGTCTGCACTAACTCTGAGTAGTTAGTGTGAAAACTGAATTGAATTGAATTGTAGGACATCCCGTTGGTATCTGGAGAGTTGGAAAATTGGTTTGTATGGGATACACCCTCCTCAAAACCCACATATTTTGCATTAGAAATGTGAGTAAAAGCAGTTCAGGCAGGCAGGACAATATCACTCCTTTTTATAGGTAATAGAAGAAAGGCTTACAAAATTGAATTGGTTAACCAACCAAAAAGGTAAGCCATGATGAGTGCCCATGTTTGTACCTTAATCCCGAACTCAATACCATCTCCTTTCTTCCCTCTCTATTATTATCACAGGTTGGCCTTCTGACTAGTCACAGGATCATATGTTTGAATATCAAAACTGCAGAAACCCAACTAACATGCAGAGACGAGGGTAGACTCAATAATTGGACAACCAAATCAATACAAGCTATTTTCCTTAGAAATTGGGTTACAGAAATACTCCTCTTAAAAACTGTATGAAAGCTGCTTGTTGCTGTTTTTTAAAATTATTATCCAAATTCTCTTGAAAGCAACTTCTGTTTTTTGTTTTTGTTTTTGTTTTTTTTTTCCTCAGCAAACTGCTGCAGTGTTACAACAGTTGATTTCCACAAAAGGAAGTTCATTTGTGCGATAAACTTATTGCAAGTGAAAATGCTATCTATGAAACCAGAGGGTCTATTTAGAGAGAGGGAGAGATCAGTACATTTTATTAGGCAGAAAATTGGCAAAGGCTTGACAACCTCTTGCTAATGCTGTTGATCGCATTTCCTTCAGATGGCAGATTCAAAGGTTAGCCTGAATTGACAAATGGCAGCAGTGTGTGTGTGTGTGTGTGTGTGTGTGTGTGTGTGTATCTGCATGTGTCTATATAGGGAGTGGTTGTGGGCAGTGATAGGAAACAATTCAGGCCAAATACAAAAAGCCATACTTAATGGTAGCAGCAACTAACACCACAAAGTGGCTTGTTGTGCATCACACTCATTAAGCATTAATGGGTAATTATAGTATGAAGCAAAGTCCTCTTAATGTGGTGATTGTGTGAGAAATAGCACTCCAAACTACATGGGATGCTTTAGATCACACTTAGAAAACTTGAAATGGAAAAACCCAGCACTTTTCCTCAGACATTTTTATTGTAGCTGCGTTTTAAAATATGCAAATATTTTCTAATGATGTTAGCTTCATCTTACTTAGCTCATCCATCTATGACACATTAAGTGCCATCCTAAACTGATAAATCTGGGCTATGATTTCAACACAGCAGTCCCCTTGTGTATTCCTTTTCTTCCGAAATGACCTCAGAAAGATTTAAATGGAATATAACCCTAATTGCAGTAGATAGATTCTGTACTCATTTTCAAAATCTGAGTAAATAGATAAAAATTTTATTCTGATGGACAGCCTTCCTTGATTACTATAACCACACACTAAAACTGCAAATCTGACAGATCCTGTTCCTCTTAATATCCTTAATGCTTTTAAAACATTTCATGCTTAGCACTCTTGAACAGCTTCCAATAGTCTTGATGATCAACTCCAACCTCTTTGGAGAGCTCCAGAAGGGCATCTGCTTTCTGTCCCATACCTGGTCTCCTGCCTCATTGCTTTTCCACTCCACCACCATATACTCAAGGCATATGGAGCCTATTGCATTCCCATATCTTGCTATGCTCCCATATGTTCCTGAGCTTTTCAGGAGTCATTTGACTATATGCCTGGAATAGCCTTCTTTCACCTCTCCACCTGGCTGACTCTCTCCACTCATCATTCAAACCCAAGCCAGGTGTCACATTCTCCCACCTTCCCCTAAGAAGCTATCCCTTTCTCTTCAGGCTAGGTTTTGTGCCCTGGCTCTGTACCCCACAATTGTTGATCCATTGCTGTTACAGCCAGTCTCTCACTGTATTGTCATTACCTGTATTCTTGTCATTGAGGACCCTTGGAAAGCAGACACTGTCTGATTTTATGACCCTAGTGCCTAGCAGCATGATGGCGTATAGCAGTCAATGAATGGTTTAGTGAATGAGTAAATTCAATATGAAATAAACTTCTTTTTGACACAGATCTATGAGAGATACATTTTATAGACCTATTGTGATGGTCCCAGGTTATTGAAAAGTGGTGTTGACCAAGAAGGTAAATGGGCTGACCAAATTGCCCAAAGGTATTTAGAAAACGTTTCATGTGTATGTAACATCTAATTTAGCAGAATTTAAGGCCAAGGTATGGATTGGAGGAGAGTGACATTAGTTATGATTTTATTCTGACAACTTTTTACACATATTTGTATCATGCATTTTAGATCATACAAATGATTTTGGCATGTATCATTTCACTTTTTACTTAATCTCTCCTCTTTTTTTTCTATTCTTCTGTGTGGAAACAATGGTGTTGGAACAATGGCACAGATGGTAGCAAAGTGAGGGCTGAGAGAAGAGAGGCAGTGTTGGTTGAAATAATTAAGATATTTTCTTTTATTTTTGAGACAGAGAGAGAGAGTGTGTGCTTGAGTGGGGGAGGGGCAAGAGAGAGGGAGACACAGAATCTGAAGCAGGCTCCAGGCTCTGAGCTGTCAGCACAGAGCCCAACGTGGGGCTTGAATCCATGAACCATGAGATCCTGACCTGAGCTGATGTCAGATCCTTAACCGACTGAACCACCCAGGTGCCCCATGATAAAGGTTGTTTTTTAAAGGAAGGGGCAATCCCTACTGGATCGTGTCACCATTAAGCAAATTTGTGGTACACTTCCATACACTTCCATACACTTCCATAGTACAGTTGCCCTCTCAGTGGCCTAATCAAACTATTTCTTGACTTTTCCTCTCACCACAAACACCACATACCCCCCTCTCAGATGATGACCTTATCTTCTATCAAGAAAATAAAAGCAACCAAAGGGGAACTTCATCTTCCTTCCATGAAATCTACTAAGCCTCCTGTATTTGTCTCCTTCTCTGAAAAGAGGGACACAGTATCATGTGCCCGTAGTTCCTCACTACATGGTGGAAAGCATCCCCTCTCACCTCCTCATGGATTTTGCTCCTGCACTACATCCTCTTATTATTGTCTTTTACACGCTCAGTTTCTCTTTGTTAGTTGTGGTACAGCACAGTGGCACACCATTGTGGTGTGGTATCACTCATCTCTAAGTAAATATGTAACCCTTCCTTAGCCTGAGGACTCTTCACAGTCACTTCTCAGTTCCTAATTACAGCTGAAGGGAATCACAATATGCTACCCCCAAATACACCACTTTAGCCTACAGATTATTTAGAACTAAAGGCAACTGGAAATCAGCATATAAGAAATAAACCTTCCTGGAGCTTCCCTTATCTAAGAGCAGAAGCTTTTGAGCAATGAAGACTGTCATAAATCCCTTCTCTCGGGAGAGTTTATACCCAGGAGGAGGACAGAAATTCAGCACTGAGATGGGCCTTTACAGGTAAATAAATTTCACTAAAATAACCCTTATCTTAACATTAGTTTCCCCATACTTCACTTTCCCTCAATTCACCACTTCTAGAAGTTCAACCCTTTTTTTTTTTTCGGTCTTGTCACTTCTCCACAAATATCTTGTCCTTTGTTAAAATGGTATCCAAACCTCTAGTCAAACCACCTTTTTTGGGGTTTTCATTTCATTTCAGTGAAGCCCCCCCCATATGCATATGAAATAAAGTTTTTTAGCCTATTAACCTGTCTTTTGTCAGTTCAGTTTGCAAGCACCCAATCCCCAAACCTAAAAGGATAGAGAAAAAAGGTTTTTCCCATCCCTGATACAGCCAAACAGCTTAAAAGAATGATCTATAATTGCTGATTCCACCTCATCACTTTCCATTCTTGCCCAATTTACTACAACTGGTTTTTTGATCCCACCACCCATGCTTCTGTTTTGCTAGGGCAGCCAGTAACTTCCATGTCCTATTTCTCACTACAACTGATTACTTTTCTCCTTAGACTTCTGACAGTCCACGCCCTTGGATTCTAGCAACAGGACTACCTCTTCTGTGTCTCTTAACTAATTTCTCTAATTTCTAAATGTTAATGTTAATGTTAAATGTTCTTAAAGCCCCTCTCTTACTTATTCATCATATTTCTTTATATAATTTCAACCACAGCATTCCAAATATATATTACATATTTGTTGATGATGTCCAGATTTGCCTGGATTTCCATCTTTAACACAAATCTCCAGCTCATCCATCCAACTTGTCTATTTGAGATCTCAATCTGAATGGCTAACCCTACCACTAACTTGACATGCCAAAAATAGTCACTTAACTTCAACCTGAGCCCTTAGAATTGCCTCCCCTGTAGCCTTATTTGTCTCAGTAAGTGCTACCATTTGTCCAGTTGGTCAGTCCAAAAATCCAGAAGCTAAGTTGTTCCTTCTATTTCCCTCATTCTCTTCATTTAATACATAAGGAAGGCTCTCCCCATAAAATGTCTCAAATGTGACAACTTCTCTCTTCTTCACAGATGCCACCCTAGTCTAAGCCAACATGGGGTTTTGTGACAAGCATCCTAAGTAATCTTTTTTATGCTCTTCTTCCTTCACATAGCTGCTGAAGTGATATATTTTTAAAATATTTTTATTTTATTTATTTTTGGAAGTGGGAGAGCAAGAGCATGAGTGGGGAAAGAGGGAAAGAGGAGTGGGACAGAGGATCCAAAGTGGGCTCTATGCTGACAGCAGATACCCTGACGTGGCACTCTAACACCCGAAGCATGAGATCATGACTTGAGCCCAAGTTGGAGGCATAACCAACTGAGACAGCCAGGCACCCCCAAAGTGGTATTTTTTTAATTGCAAGTTTAATCTGCCTAAATGTTTCAGTGGTGGCTCTGTTCTTGGGATTTAAAAAAAAAATGAGAATCCCTAAAGCAGTCTCAACACTCTCCGTGATCTTGCTTCTACCAACTCCTTCAGCCTGCATTCTGACAGCCCTGTCACTAACTATGCTCAGTCCTGGTGGCCTTCTCATTGTTGCCTGAACACACCTCTGTCTCTACTGCATTAGGACTTGTGGTGTAAGTGGTTTCCTCTGTGTGGACACTTCTTCTACCAGATCTTTCTTTACATATCTTGCTCCTTCAGTCATTTGTGTCTTGGATCAAATTTAACATTACTGGTATTATAGAAATTTCCTGGCTTTACCTGTCCCCATCTAACTCCTAATATATCACCATTTTTTAAATTTTTTTCTTCATATAGTTAATTGTCCATGTGTGCTTATGTGTGTTTATAACCACAAACTTAGTGATGCATGCAGATATCACACACACACACACACAATTCAAAGTGGAAAACACCCACACTCCTTGCTTCTTCCTCTAACTTCAAAGCTTAAAATAGTTTTTCATCTGTATGCAGTATCTGGACCAGAGAGAGGAGACAATGGTTAGAACATTCCATCAACACCAAAGGCAAGGAAAAGTTTAAAAATGTAAGAAGAGCTTTGATACCTGCTAACTGCTTAGGGAAGGATAGTGCCCTGAGAAAAGTGGAAGGGATGGGGCCTTCAAGGGGAACAAACAATAGAAGTTCTAAGAGACCAAGGAAAGGGAGAAGAATGGAAAGAAAGACCCAAGTAAGACATTCTCAGTGGGATTTGGACAGTTGAGGTCAGCACATCATAAATATGTAATTTATGACGTTGAAGTTCCTTGCTCTTATTCTTCTGCTTTTTTATTCTCTTGACTCCAGCCCAAAGAGACCTGTGTACACAAAATGCTGGATTCCCTTAGCTCTGATCATACATGTGAGATGAGCTGGAAGTCTCCACCAAACCAGTCTGCAAACCAGGATGCAAACCAGTGACCTAATTTGCCTGCAAATAACTATTTGTCTGAGTTAAGGTACACTCATTTATCATTTTTCAAGTGTAGTTTCACTTTCAAACTTTTTTTCAATTGCTAAACAACAGTAGATACTTCACTAAATCTGCTCTGCTGAGAATTCCCAAACCTAAAACAAAGGGACCATTTGTCCCTCCAAGAGGCTGCTTTCAAGGGCAATGTTAGTGTTCTGGAAGTGCACATTCCTCCTATCCAAGTGAGCAGAAAAGAGTATTTCGGCAGTCCAAACAAAACACAACATCAGGTAGATAGAAGACAATGAACATGGGATGGCCCATTGGTTCAATACACTATCGGAGTTAATGGATATGCACCAATTGTCCCTTGAGCAGGAGCTCAGAGTGCCCCAGGAATCAGGAAGTAGAAGGTCATAAAAGAAGGAGATAAGTGATGAGACATGAGACATATTACAGGATGAGACTATATTTTTTTTTTTTTTTTTTTTGCCCTGGAGCCCACTGTGCAGTTTCAATGATCTTGCTTGCATAAACTTGCTTTATTTGACATATGAAGTCAAGCCCATTCTAGAACAGGATGCTAGAGAGCACAATGGCCTGAAACAAAAATACACACAATTCTCGACTCCAAAATAATTTGACGTGCACACCCTGGGAAGGCAGCTCTCCCTAAGATGAGGAAGGTTTGTGTACGTTAGCAAAACAGCACACACAAGTTACAAAAACTCAGGAAGGGGAAAAATCACGATCAGAGAATAATTTAGTGTTAAATTAGTGTAGTGCTGGCTATCAGCATGAAAATACTACATGCAAATTCGCTGCAGGTAATTTAGCACTAATTACTAAAGTGCTCTGTTTTTCTGACCTTCTCTTCAGCATTCCTCCTTGTTTATGCACTTTTAGCTTGCCTGTATTTCCTTTTGTTAGTGTAGCTTTTATTGGGTCAACTGGGAGGTGTGGCACATGGTTGTGCTTATAGCGTGAGACATTGAGCTTATCTTGGGATTTCTATACAGACAGTTCCGTGCTGCTACTACAGCAATTCCCATGAGTAGTGCTGGAAGCCTTTTAAATAAACTGAGCTCGCTTATATATATTCATGTGTTTATTTCTTATAACAACAGCTACATTATACAATGCACTGGTTTGATCACTTCAACTCTTCTCTGCTTGGAAAGCTAATAGAACAAAGCGAAAGAAGAGAAATCAAAGTTATGATTTATGTAGCACGATCTCCACCTGCCACTACAGAGTTGAGTTGCCTGTAACCTTAAAGGGGCAATTTATGCCAAGAAAACCTGGAAAGGCAGATCAGAGAGTAAGAAACCTTGCTAATTTGTTTTTGAGCACTCTTGTAGGTAGCTGCTATTTTAAAGACTGAGAAGGACTTATATGTGTACCCCTGTTGCAGTATTTCCCATTCATTTATGCAAAAAGCTTTTGGCTGGATTTTGAGCAGATTCAGTCATCTCCTACCCTCTTTTGTGCATCTCCTTCTTTTGTAAACAATATGTTTACTTTCAGCTGAGTGAACCACTGCTTCCTGACTCTCCTTTGATCATCTCACACTCAACACCTTCATCATACTGGAAAATAAGGATATAAACTGAAATCTAAAGCTACTTTTCTCATCATTAATTACAGTGGCAACCTAAATGACAAGAACATGGAGGCAGTAGACACTGGTGCTGAAGAACGCAGCATCCTATTCTTCCATTCTATGAGTTTTGGTTTGTTTGATTTTGCTGTATGTTACTTGTCAGTTTCATCTGCCTGCTAAACTATAAAGTCCACAGGGACAAAGACTTGAGTCTTGGCTATATTTTATTTCTAAAATCTGGCAAGTGTCTAAACCTGAGAGACACATATAAACTAGCTGTTGGATTGTTTTGAAATGTCACTGTTGAAAGGTTCATGAAGAATATAGGTCTTACTCCACTTATTAATCAGATAACTGGAGGAGATAAGAATCTTGAGGTCAAGTCTGTTACAACAGTCCAGGTTCATGAAATTTAAAGGTAAATATGAATTTGAATATTTTATTAATTTCTTCAACAAATATTTAATGTTTATTATGTGTTAGAGAAACAGCCATGAAGAAAACATATAAAGATCCCTACCTTGAATAGTTATAGTGGGAGAGTCAGACAATAGACAAGAGACATACACAAACACACATACTTTACATGTTTTTAAGGAAAACAAATAAAGCAGGGAAGAGGGCTAAAAAGTACTGAGAGGGGTGTGAAGCATTGACATTTTAGGTGCAGTGATGAGGGGAAGCCTCACTCACGGTATCTCTGAGTAAGCACTAGGGCAGTGTGGAAGTGAGCCGTGTATGTATCTGAGGGAAGATTGTTCTGGCGCACAGGCTATGAATAGCAGTATGATCATATGTTCTAAAAATAGCTGGACAATCTGGCTAGAGCAGAATGAATGTGGAGGTAAATAGGAGGTAAGGTCACAGAGAGTTCATGTAGAACTTTACAGGTCATAGTAGGGGTTTTCATGTGCTTAATAAGAGTGAGATGGGGTGACATTAAGCAGAGCAGTGACATACATGCCGTATTTTACCAAGATCCCTCTAGCTGCTATGATGAGAATAAGGTCAGAAGCAAGGATACTAAATTTAAAAAAACTGTTAAAATATTTCAGACAAGCATGGTGGTGGTAGCTTGAATGGCGGCAGTAGTAGTGGAAATGATAGAAAGTAATAAGGTTGAAGTCATAATCAACAGGATTTTGTGATGTGATATGAAAGTAAAAAAAAAAAAAAAAGAATCAAGTATGAACTTAAGGTTTAGTCCTAAGCAACTGGGAGGATTTGCCATTAATCAGGATAGAGAAGAGCATTTTAAAGTTCAGGGTGGTACAGGGAAGGTGAAATAGAAGCTCAGCTGAGCACATGTTAGTTTGAGATGTATTTTGAGCATTCACATGGGATGTTGAGTGGTCAGTTGGATACATGGGTATGGAGTTTGGAAGAGGGGCCCAGAGATGTAAATTTGAAAGCTATCATAACATAGATCCATGAGACTAGATGTGATCATGTAGGGAATGAGCATTGATAGGAAAGAGCAGAGGTCAAGGAATACCCAATTTTAGAGGCTAGAATGATTTAAAAAAAACTGATGAAATAGACAAAGCAGCACCCAAAGAAATAAGAAAACTGAATGAATTCATGAAAGCCAAGTGGAGAAAGTTTCAAGGATGAGAATGGTCAACCATGTCAAATGCTAAGCATAAATGAAGTGAGAAAAGACCAAACTGTAAACCATTGTATTTTTGTTTTAGCTTTTAATTTTATTCCTTTATTTTTGGCAACATTTTCTATTGATATAACTTCAAATATAGGAGAGTTGCTAGAATAAAATAAAGAATCTGCTGGTCTCTTTGTCCATATTTGCCAAGTGTTTACATTTTGCCCCACTTGTAATATAATTATCTATCTATCTATCATCTATCTATCTTCTGTCTTTCTATCATCTACCTATCTGTTGAGTTATATGTATATATCTACATATATGAAAATATAGATATGATATTGTAATTTATTTTTTGGAAACATTATGTCCCTTTACTCCTATAGCTTAGTAATTATTTCCTAAGAATGACTATATTCTTTTATCTAATGATGATATAGGTGGCTAAGTCAACAAACTTAAGAAATATGAATATGTAATGATCTAATCCATTGCTTCCATTTGCATGTTTTCAATTGTCCCCAAAATGTCTTTTATAGTTATTATTTTTTTAGTCTAAAATCAAACGCAGGATTATACATTGCAATTACTTGTGATGCCTCTTTAGACCTTTTTAATTTGGAGTAGCTTCTCAGCCTTTCCATATCTTCCCTGACCTTGATATTTTGTAAGAATAGAGACCAATTATTTTTTAGACTGTACTGAAATTTGAATTTGTCTGATGTTTCCTCGTGATTAGATTCTGCACTTTTGGCAGGAAATAGCATCAAAGTGATATTACATTCTTTCAGAGCACCCCGTTAGGAGACATGTGGTGTCAGTTAAGATGGTGTTTGCCAGGTTTCTTTATGGTAAAATGACTTATTTTTCCTTTTGGGTAATGTTTGTCTGGTGATAATTTGCAGAGATAATTTTCAAAAAGGAAATATCCAATTACATACTAAATTTTTAGCTATTAGTTTAAGACACATTGATAATTTTTTCCCCTCCACCATTCCTTTTATTTTGATTGACACTCACTGTGAGGAAGAGCTTATTCTTCATTTTTTGTTATATCGTCCTTTGTTTTGCTTATTATATGATAGGTGATAAGTCATTATAATTATTTATCTATCAATCTAATCTCCAAACCTGTGACATGAATATTATTTTCTTAGGTATGGGTTTGAATGAGCAAAACTTGTAAATGTTAGTCATGTTTACTCTGTCAATTTTTTTCTTTGATGTGTAATATTTCCTGTGTCCTATTTAATTAATCTTAGCCTACTCAAAATTTTAGAAAAAAATGTATATGATACAGATTATGAATTTCCAAAAAGTCTTTTCTTCAGAAAAGAAGAGAGAATCCTGGCAAAAATTGTCAAAATCAACTTTTTAAGAACTCTGATAATTAGCCAACAATTTAAAATAATGCTTGGAGCATTTATTTTAAAAATAGCTACATCTCAGTAAGAACAGTGAGTTTTATGGCAGTTTAACTTGTCCTGTACTCAACCACTCTCTCCAGCTCCTTGGTATCCTTGAAAATCAACATTGTTCATATAGCAGACCAGCAGCCTAGTGACCACTGGAAATCTGAGTATAAGTGGGAGCTCCCTCAAAGCCCCATTTTCAGAGAATTATCATTATTTGACCTTTCTGTAGTTTCTTTAGAAAATCTCACTCACAAATACTTGTCTTTTTTTTTCAAGTTTTTATTTAAATTCTAGTTAGATAACATACAGTGTAATATTAGTTTCAGGTATAGAATTTAGTGACTTATCACTTGAACACCTAGTGTTCATCACCACGAGTGCCCTCCTTAATACCCCTCACCCATTTAACCCACCCCCCACCCACCTCCCAACATCAGCCCTCAGTTTGTTCTCTATGGTTAAGAATCTGTTTCTTAGGTTTCCTTTCTTTTATTCTCCCCTATGTTCATCTGTTTTGTTTCTTAAATTGCACATATAAGAGATATCATATGGTATTTGTCTTTCACTGACTGATTTATTTCCCTTAGCATAAAACTCTCTTGCTCAATCCACATTGTTGAAAATGGCAAGATTTCATTCTTTTTTAGGCTGAGCAATATTCCACATCTTCTTTATCCATTCATCAGTCAATAGATATTTGAGCTTTTTCCATAATTTGACTCTTGTTGATAATGTTGCTATAAACACTAAGGTACATGTATGCCTTTGAATCAGTATTTTTATATCCTTTGGGTAAATACCTAGTAGTGCAATTGCTGGATCATAGCAACTTATGGAATGGGAGAAGATATTTGCAAATGACATATCTGATAAAGGGTTAGTATTCAAAATCTATAAAGAAATCACAAAACTCAACACCCAACAACCAAATAATCCAGTTAAAAAATGGGCAGATAATGTAAATATTTTTCCAAAGAAGACATACAGATGGCCAACAGAGACATGAAAGGATGCTTAACATCACTGATCATTAGGGAGATACAATTCAAAACCACAATGAGATATCACCTCACACCTGTCAGAATAGATAAAATTAACAACACAGGAAACAACAGGTGTTGGTGAGGATGTGGAGAAAGGGGAACCCTCTTACACTATTGGTGGGAATGCAAACTGGTGCAGCCACTCTGGAAAACAGTATGGAGGTTTCTCAAAAAGCAAAGATTTGTCTTTATTTAATCTGACTCAGGGTTCACTTAGTGAGAATGGCCTTTTCCTCAGAGGCTTTGAGCAAAAAAAAAGTTATCAGCAATTGTTCAATGTTGGAGCCACTTGAGGAGGTGATGACAATGGGGGCAAATAACAAGCTAAAATTTTTAAAGGAAGAGCTGGGAAATTAGATTCCAATAGGGGGTACTGTGAAAAGCTCAGGAATATTCCTTGAAATCTAGAAAATCATACCCATGCACTGGGCTGTGCACATCCTCAGAAAAGACCTTAGAAGAACCTATGCTTTCACCTCTGATTGAGTCCTTGTTAAAGCAGGAAGTGAAGGAGAGGCAGAATTGTAAAACTGCCTATCTGAATGTCACCCGCATGCCACAACACATACACAGGTCTCCTCAGCAAAAAATTGAGAGTCTTATTGGTTCATTAAATTTAAGGAAATTTCTGTCCATTCAGTAAATTATTACTAATCTAACCAAACACAGTTGTCAGTGGTCACAAAGAACAAAGAATACAAACTTCACAGAACTAGCTCAGCAAAGTCCCTCAATAAGGAAATTATAATGACAGTGTAAATAAATTAAATAGAGAATAGAAAAATGAGAGAATAAATTGAACTTCACCAAAGTTAAAAAGTTTTGTGCTTCGAAAACATTATCAAGAAAGTGAAGGGGCACCTGGGTGGCTCAGTCGGTTGACCGACCGACTTCGGCTCCGGTCACGATCTCACGGTTTGTGAGTTCGAGCCCCGTGTCGGGCTTTGTGCTGACAGCTCGGAGCCTGGAGCCTGCTTCGGATTCTGTGTCTCCCTCTCTCTCTGCCCCTCCCCTACTCATGCTCTGTCTCTCTCTGTCTCAGAAATAAACAAATACTTAATTAAAAAAAAAGAAAGTGAAAAGGAAACTCAGAGAATGTGAGAAACTATTTGCAATAACTTCTCTTACAATTGAACAAATCAACAACTCTCTTACAATTGAATAAATGATCACATGACTTTTTCAGCTCCTCACTCCCAGAATATGCCAAATTAAACAAGATCAGGAGGATTGTTCACATGTAGATTGTCAGAACAAGGTAAATTATACTTTTGGTAAAGATGCTTTTGAAAATCACAGTTAGTGTTTGTGTGTGGCATTATTAAACTTGTCTTTTTGTCTCTCAGGCTTTTGGCATGTTCTTCTTAGTGCTTAGCGCTTTTTTCTTAATGTAGACTTTTCTTTCATATACCCATAATGGGATGGATACGTATCCCCATCCTTGCTTCCTATGGGCTATTTTCCTAAATGCCTACTCATCTGTAGCCTTTGTTGCTTGTGTTTGGAATTTCTGGAATTGAGCACTCCCTGGCATGTTGTGCTAATGGCAAAGTTACTATTGCTCTGAATAAAGTTTCCCTACAGTCATTTGCTCCAACCAAAGATGATCTACATGTTATCTCTTGCTAGCCCTGCCTTTAGCCTTGACCTGACATCTTTCTGATGTAACTACACTTACAACAGGCTTTGCCACAAGCCAGATAACCTCTCATAGACACACATCATTGCTCCAGTTAGTAACCCTTCAGGTCTTTGTTTTATTTCATGTCTTACCATTTTCCAACCCTATGTATAGAAAACAACACATCCCTTATTGCTCAGTAAATGTCCTATTCACTGACAGCGGGTCCACAGAAGACATTTATTTTGACTAAGATAACTAAATATATTTAGTACTGAAATTTAACATCTAAGGCAATTCAATCTAATATAGAAAGGAGCCTATGCAAAGACTGATGGCCAAGGCTATTAAAAATTAATGTATTTCAGAAAAACTACTAGAAACTTATGAAGGGAATATCTTAATTAAATGAATATAATATCCTGATATATTAAATCTCTGTCTTCCTCTCTGTATGTATGTGCCCGTATCTATATATCTATAGCTATCTATATCATCTAGCTATCTGTCTTGTAGTGGTTTATAAAAATAAAAGGTATAAGTTTTGTTTAATTTTTTAGGGCAAGTACTTTGAAACAGTGACCAAATACCTGAAAATTCAAAAAACACAGTGTAGTTTCTCAATGGAAGCAAGTCCAGGAAAAGATAAAGGAAGAAGCTAAGAAATCATACGAAGACTTCATGAGAAATGTTAAGACTTATCATCTCATTAGTATTGCCAGAGAAGACAATTCTATCATATCTTACAAAAGGGACAGTACAATGAATAAGCTTTTTCATGAGTTTTTTTTTCCTTAAGTTAAAGAGAAAATTTTTTTCTGCAAATGGTAGATTCTTTTCGTGTGTCTTTATATATACACACACATATACATATCCTTCAGAAGACACTGGGTTTTATGAATATCTCCTTTAAAATACCTACTTGGCAATAACTTTTAAATATCTCAGTTTTCACTAATAAGAGCTCTAAGAAATTATAAAGAGAAAATATAAAAGTGCCATTTTGAACTCAGAAGAATGTACACATTTAGGAATATGGAAGAAAGAGAATCAGAGAGAATTGACTTCAACATAGTAAGGGAGGCTTGTGGTTGAATGAAGAAGACTTCCTTAGAAAATGTTTTTTACATGCTGACATTCTTTAATTTTTGAAATCTTACGATTTCCACTTTTTTTTTTTGTTTTGATGTTTGTTTTTAAAAAAAATGCTCATAAGACATTATCATGATTCCCTATGAAGCTTTAGTACATAATTTCAGGCCTATTGCTCACTCTTTACATTCTCTTGTGATATCTATAACTGTGTTGAGTTCTAGCAGTATAAAACTTGGAAGCATAGTTACTTTGTCATCACCCTATGTAGTTAGAATAAGATTAGTTGTTTTATACAAATAGAGCTAAGTTTTTCTTAAGATAATTTGCTGATATTTGCAAATATGACAGATCCTTCAGAATATCTTAAACTTCAAGAGATATCTACTTCCTTAAGACCAGAAATGTCTAGGACTTGACATATAGAAAAAGTTCAACAGGTTTGTTCTTTTCCCTTTCCTTACTTGGCCTGGAACTTTCTCCCTCACAGAGACTGATAGAAACTTATTTTCTTGTCCCAAGTAGCTATGGATAGTGTTAGACCATGGGTGTCACAGCATATATGTGTATAAGAAAGGTTTATTGCTAAACTTGGTTGCACTTATTACATGTCCAAGGTTATGTGTCCAAGAAGTTATACATTTCTTAAAACATGTCAACATTACCAGCCTTATTATGGCATTATTTGAAGGGGATCAAGAGTACAAATTATGATAACATTAATGCTAGGATTTATTGAGTGTTTATATTTGCCAAGCACTGTAGACATTCAAGGTGCATTATCTAATCTAATCCTCACATAAGCCATTAACTACCTGTATCAACATTTTATTTATATTTGACAGAAGTTAAGTTCAGTCAGGTCAAACAACTTGACTAAGCTCAAATAGAGTCAGGATTTAACTTGGCCTCTTACCCATTATGTTTCTTTTCTGCTTTTTGTATTGCCAATCAATAACACAAATTCTTTCTTGTAGTTTTCTACTCTCTTTTATTTCAAGCCTTCTGTTAAAAATTGGATGAGTTTTAATCTGTGATTTTATGGTTCCTTCTCCTTATTTATTCATTGTTCCATCTGTAAATACTAAATGCTGTGTTTCATCAATTAAACCCAGTGTGTTATTGATTGTTCTTCCTCAAGGTTCCATTACCCATGTATTTAATGATTCATAGAATTCCAATAGAAAATACTTGTTGGGGAAAATTGTATTATGGTCATAGTGATCTTCCAAGTCACTTCCATTGTACATTTTCTGCTATATGCAAAAGTATTCTAGAAGAATATGTAGCTTTTATGAGAGATGAATACCTCTCTTATTTCTAGATACACTTCATGACACATCATTAAGAATATGCATGTGTAATAGCTGATAATATTTTAATTACCATAAAAATATTAATGGCCATCTACTTGTAAAGATGAAAATAAAAAATTCTTTATTTTTTATGAGATTCATGGGAGGCCTATGTTTGTCTTCATCATAGTTTTTTAATTTATTTAAAAAAGCGGTAGAAGACCGGCAGAAGATGGCGGCATAGGAGGACGCTGGGCTCACCGCGCATCCTGCTGATCACTTAGATTCCACCTACACCTGCCTAAATAACCCAGAAAACCGCTAGAGGATTAGCAGAACAGAGTCTCCGGAGCCAAGCGCAGACGAGAGGCCCACGGAATGGCGGAGAGGCCGTGCGCACTACAGGGACTGTCGGGAGGGAGCCAGGGCGGAGGGGCAGCCCGCCGGCCAAGCAGAGCCCCCAAGTCTGGCTGGCAAAAGAGGAGGGGCCTGACAGAGTGTGTTCCAACAGCAAGCGGGACTTAGCATCTGGGAGGTCATAAGGTAACAGCTCTGCTCAGAAAGCAGGAAGGCTGGAGGACAAAGGGAGGGAGAGTTGCTGAGCCCCGGAATGACAGAGCTCAGTTTGGCGGGGAACAAAGGCGCTCACCAGCACCATCTCCCTCGCCCATACCCCAGCCAAAATCCCAAAGGGAAGGAATTCCTGCCAAGGAACTCACTCGCTCCGCGACAACCACCCAACGCTGTGCTTCTGCGGAGCCACCCCACCGACAGCAGGTCTGACTCCCTCCCGCTGCCACAGGGCCCCTCCTGAAGTGGATCACCTAAGGAGAAGCGAGTTAAGCCTGCCCCTCCTGCCCCTGTGCACCTTGCTTACCCACCCCAGCTAATATGCCAGATCCCCAGCACCACAAGCCTGGCAGTGTTCAAGTAGCCCAGACGGGCCACGCCACCCCACAGTGAATCCCGCCCCTAGGAGGAGGGGAAGAGAAGGCACACACCAGTCTGACTGTGGCCCCAGCGGTGGGCTGGGGGCAGACATCAGGTCTGACTGCAGCCCCGCCCACCAACTCCAGTTATACACCACAGCACAGGGGAAGTGCCCTGCAGGTCCGCACCACTCCAGGGACTATCCAAAATGACCAAACAGAAGAATTCCCCTCAAAAGAATCTCCAGGAAATTAACAACAGTTAAATGAACTGATCAAAAAGGATTTAAATAATATAACAGAAAGTGAATTAGAATAGTCATAAAATTAATCGCTGGGCTGGAAAACAGTATAGAGGACAGAAGAGAATCTATTGCTACAGAGATCAAGGACTAAGGAATAGTCAGGAGGAGCTGAAAAACACTTTAAACGAGATGCAAATAAAATGGAACGACCACGGCCCCAGATAGAAGAGGGAGAGGAGAGAATAGGTGAACTAGAAGATAAAATTATAGAAAAGAGGAAGCTGAGAAAAAGAGAGATAAAAAAATCCAGGAGTATGAGGGGAAAATTAGAGAACTAAGAGATACACTAAAAAGAAATAATATACGTATAATTGGTATCCCAGAGGAGGAAGAGAGAGGGAAAGGTGCTGAAGGTGTACTTGAAGAAATAATAGCTGAGAACTTCCCTGAACTGGGGAAGGAAAAAGGCATTGAAATCCAAGAGGCACAGAGAACTCCCTTCAGACGTAACTTGAATCGACCTTCTGCACGACATATCATAGTGAAACTGGCAAAATACAAGGATAAAGAGAAAATTCTGAAAGCAGCAAGGGATAAACGTGCCCTAACATATAAAGGGAGACCTATAAGGCTTGTGACTGATCTCTCTTTTGAAACTTGGCAGGCCAGAAAGGATTGGCAGGAGATCTTCAATGTGGTGAACAGAAAAAATATGCAGCCAAGAATCCTTTATCCAGCAACTCTGTCATTTAGAATAGAAGGAGAGATAAATGTCTTCCCAAACGAACAAAAACTGAAGGAATTCGTCACCACTAAACCAGCCCTACAAGAGATCCAAAGGGGGATCCTCTGAGACAAAGTACCAGAGACATCGCTACAAACATAAAACATACAGACATCACAATGACTCTAAACCCGTATCTTTCTATAATAACACTGAATGTAAAAGGACTAAATGCACCAACGAAAAGACATAGGGTATCAGAATGGATAAAAAAAAAAACAAGACCCATCTATTTGATGTCTACAAGAGACTCATTTTAGACCTGAGGGCACCTTTAGATTGAGGGGATGGAGAACTATTTATCATGCTACTGGAAGCCAAAAGAAAGCTGGAGTAGCCATACTTATATGGGACAAACTAGACTTTAAATTAAAGGCTGTAACAAGAGATGAAGAAGGGTATTATATAATAATCACAGGGTCTATCCATCAGGAAGAGCTAACAATTATAAATGTCTATGCACCGAATACGGCAGCCCCCAAATATATACAACAATTACTCATAAGCATAAGCAACATTACTGATAAGAATGTGGTAATTGCAGGGGACTTTAACACTCCACTTACAGAAATGGATAGATCATCTAGACATAGGATCAATAAAGAAACAAGGGCCCTGAATGATACATTGGATCAGATGGACTTGACAGATATATTTAGAACCTTGCATTCCAAAGCAACAGAATATATTTTTCTCTAGTGGACACGGAACATTCTCCAAGATAGATCATACACTGGGTCACAAAACAGCCCTTCATAAGTATAAAAGAATTGAGATTATACCAGGCATACTTTCAGACCACAATGCTATGAAGCTTGAAATCAACCACAGGGAAAAGTCTGGAAAACCTCCAAAAGCATGGAGGTTAAAGAACACCCTACTAAAGAATGAGTGGGTCAACCAGGCAATTAGAGAAGAAATTAAAAAATATATGGAAACAAATGAAATGAAAATACAACAATCCAAACGCTTTGGGATGCAGTGAAGGCAGTCCTGAGAGGAAAATACATTGCAATCCAGGCCTATCTCAAGAAACAAGAAAAATCCCAAATACAAAATGTAACAGCACACCTAAAAGAAATAGAAGCAGAACAGCAAAGGCAGCCTAAACCCAGCAGAAGAAGAGAAATAATAAAGACCAGAGCAGAAATAAACAATATAGAATCTAAAAAAACTGTAGAGCAGATCAACAAAAACAAGAGTTGGTTTTTTGAAAAAATAAACAAAATTGACAAACCTCTAGCGAGGCTTCTCAAAAAGAAAAGGGAGATGACCCAAAGAGATAAAATCATGAATGAAAATCGAATTATTACAACCAATCCCTCAGAGATACAAGCAATTATCAGGGAATACTATGAAAAATTATATGCCAACAAATTGGACAACCTGGAAGAAATGGACAAATCCCTAAACACCCACACTCTTCCAAAACTCAATCAGGAGGAAATAGAAAGCTTGAACAGACCCATAACCAGCGAAGAAATTGAATCAGTTATCAAAAATCTCCCAACAAATAAGAGTCCAGGACCAGATGGCTTCCCAGGGGAGTTCTACCAGACATTTAAAGCAGAGATAATACCTATCCTTCTCAAGCTATTCCAAGAAATAGAAAGGGAAGGAAAACTTCCAGACTCATTCTATGAAGCCAGTATTACTTTGATTCCTAAACCAGACAGAGACCCAGTAAAAAAAGAGAACTACAGGCCAATATCCCTGATGAATATGGTTGCAAAAATTCTCAATAAGATACTAGCAAATCGAATTCAATAGCATATAAAAAGAATTATTCACCATGATCAAGTGGGATTCATTCCTGGGATGCAGGGCTAGTTCAACATTCACAAATCAATCAACGTGATACATCACATTAATAAAAGAAAAGATAAGAAATATAAGATCCTGTCAATCGATGTAGAAAAGGCCTTTGACAAAATTCAGCACCCTTTCTTAATAAAAACCCTTGAGAAAGTCGGGATAGAAGGAACATACTTAAACATCATAAAGCCATTTATGAAAAGTCCACAGCTAACATCATCCTCAATGGGGAAAAACTGAGAGATTTTTCCCTGAGATCAGGAACACGACCGGGATGCCCACTCTCACCGCTGTTGTTTAACATAGTGCTGGAAGTTCTAGCATCAGCAATCAGACAACAAAAGGAAATCAAAGGCATCAAATTGGCAAAGATGAAGTCAAGCTTTCACTTTTTGCAGATGACATGATATTATACATGGAAAATCTGATAGACTCCACCAAAAGTCTGCTAGAACTGATACATGAATTCAGCAAAGTTGCAGGATACAAAATCAATGTACAGAAATCAGTTGCATTCTTATACACTGACAATGAAGCAACAGAAAGACAAATAAAGAAACTGATCCCATTGACAATTGCACCAAGAATCATAAAATACCTAGGAATAAATCCAACCAAGGATGTAAAAGATCTGTATGCTGAAAACTATAGAAAGCTTATGCAGGTAATTGAAGAAGATATAAAGAAATGGAAAGACATTCCCTGCTCATGGATTGGAAGAATAAATATTGTCAACATGTCAATACTACCCAAAGCTATCTACACATTCAATGCAGTCCCAATCAAAATTACACCAGCATTCTACTCAAAACTAGAACAAGCAATCCTAAAATTTGTATGGAACCACAAAAGGCCCCGAATAGCCAAAGTAATTTTGAAGAAGACCAAAGCAGGAGGCATCACAATCCCAGACTTTAGCCTCTACTACAAAGCTGTCATCATCAAGACAGCATGGTATTGGCACAAAAACAGACACATAGACCAATGGAATAGAATAGAAACTCCAGAACTAGACCCACAAACGTATGGCCAACTCATCTTTGACAAAGCAGGAAAGAGCATCCAATGGAAAAAAGACAGTCTTTTTAACAAATGGTGCTGGGAGAACTGGACAGCAACATGCAGAAGGTTGAAACTAGACCACTTTCTCACACCATTCACAGAAATAAACACAAAATGGATAAAGGACCTGAATGTGAGACAGGAAACCATCAAAACCCTAGAGGAGAAAGCAGGAAAAGACCTCTCTGACCTCAGCCATAGCAATTCCTTCCTTGACACATCCCCGAAGGCAAGGGAATTAAAAGCAAAAGTGAATTCCTGGGACCTTATGAAGATAAAAAGCTTCTGCACAGCAAAGGAAACAACCAACAAAACTAAAAGGCAATCAACGGAATGGGAAAAGATATTTGCAAATGACATATTGGACAAAGGGCTAGTATCCAAAATCTATAAAGAGCTCACCAGACTCCACACCTGAAAAACAAATAACCCAGTGAAGAAATGGGCAGAAAACATGAATAGACACTTCTATGTTTTCTAAAGAAAACATCCGGATGGCCAACAGGCACATGAAAAGATGCTCAATGTCACTCCTCATCAGGGAAATACAAATCAAAACCACACTCAGATATCACCTCACGCCAGTCAGAGTGGCCAAAATGAACATATCAGGAGACTATAGATGCTGACGAGGATGTGGAGAAACGGGAACCCTCTTGCACTGTTGGTGGGAATGCAAATTGGTGCAGCCACTCTGGAAAACAGTGTGGAGGTTCCTCAGAAAATTAAAAATAGACCTACCCTACGACCCAGCAATAGCACTGCTAGGAATTTACCCAAGGGATACAAGAGTACTGATGCATGGGGCACTTGTACCCCAATGTTTATAGCAGCACTCTCAACAATAGCCAAATTATGGAAAGAGCCTAAATGTCCATCAACTGATGAATGGATAAAGAAATTGTGGTTTATATACACAATGGAGTACTACATGGCAATGAGAAAGAATGAAATATGGCCCTTTGTAGCAACGTGGAGGGAGCTGGAGAGTGTGATGCTAAGTGAAATAAGCCATACAGAGAAAGACAGATACCATATGGTTTCACTCTTATGTGGATCCTAAGAAACTTAACAGAAACCCATGGGGGAGGGGAAGGAAAAAAAAAAAGAGGTTAGAGTGGGAGAGAGCCAAAGCATAAGAGACTCTTAAAAACTGAGAACAAACTGAGGGTTGATGGGAGGTGGGAGGGTGGGGAGGGTGGGTGATGGGTATTGAGGAGGGCACCTTTTGGGATGAGCACTGGGTGTTTTATGGAAACCAATTTGACAATAAATTTCATATATTGAAAAAATTTTTAAAAATATAAAAAATAAATAAATAAGTAAATAAATAAATAAATAAATAAATAATAGCGGTAAAGTAAAAATATATAAAATACAAAATACAAATATAAAATATATTCATAATCTTAATATTTTAAAATAGAAATACATTTTTAAAATTCATCGAGAAAGTTTGAAAATCTGTATTTTATATGATTAGCTCTGCTTAAAAATGAATTTGACTGATGTATTAGTTACATACAATAAAATCCAATCGTTTTAAGTGCATAATTCAGTGAGTTTTGAAAAATCATGCATTTACCTGCAAAAATGATGATATAGACTATTTCTATCCATTGCAAGCAGCTCCCTTCCTCCCCTTGCAGTCAATCTTCTCCCTCTCATTGCCTCCGGGAATCAGCATTCTGCTTTTGGTTATTTATTGTTTTGCTTTTTTCTAAAATTTCATGTAAGTATAATCATAAATGTGTCATTTTATTTGTGTCTGGATTTTTTCATGTAACGTAATGCTTTTGAGACTCACCCATATGGTTGTGTCTATTATAGCTCATGCCTTCTTATTGTTGAGTAGTATACCATTACCTGGATGTTCACCATTTGTTTATCTTTTCACCATTGATGAATGCACTACCCATATGTGGGTTTTTTCCAGTTCGTGGCTATTGTCACTAGAGCTACTACAAACATTCATGTGGAAACCTTTATGTAAGCATATCTTTTAATTTATCTTCGTTATATATCTATTTAACTTCAATTTAATAGGCTAAATACCTATTTAAATTGATAGGTTATATGGAAAATGTACAAGTAACATTTTTATTTTATTCATGGGAGGCCTATGTTTGTCTTCATCATAGTTTTTTTTAATTTATTTAAAAAAGCAGTAAAGTAAAAATATATAAAATGAAAATACAAATATAAAAATATTCAATAATCTTGAATTCAACTCAAACTTTTTATAAAATGGCAATAACCAACATTTCTCATCAAACTAGATTATGAGGATTCCATCTTTAAATTGCTTGTTTATCATTTGCATGCAAGTAGTTCTCATTTTGCATGGAAGTTCAAGATCATAAAAAGGATTGTATAAGCTGAAACTATGCAAAGGAACCTTAATAGTAAGAGGGAAAAATATGATGATTTTATGTTATAATTTTTTTCAAAAAACATCAAAAATCTCTCACTGCTAGTTTTAAATGTATAAAAAGTGAAAACATAAGCAAAACTAATATTTAATACACCATAATTGTAAACATTGGAAACATTGAGAACTGTAATTGAATACATTGGAAACAGTAATTAAAATGTTTTATCTTTTGTTAAAAATTACTACAGATATATTCACTACTCTTTAACTGCTCAAGAGTAGCTTAAACAATATTTGCTTCCTTCTCTTTCTGTATAGCCTGCAATACAGAATAAGCATCTTTTCTGTGTCTTGGCAGGTTTTTAGAATCCTTCCTAAGTTTGGATCAGCCTCCAGTATTTTATCCTTTGTCCTTTCAATGCCATGAAATGTCTCTGAGAGTTCGTTCAATGTGAAATTTTATGCTGAGTTTGCTTCATCTGGAACAACTTCATCTTTATACCATAATTAGTTTCTGCATTCATGTCAAGTTTGGTTTCACTAAGCTCTTCTTGTGGCCTAGCTGGAGTCTCAAATGATGCTGTCAACACTCCCAGGGTCCCTGGTTTCTTCTATTCACATTTGAGTCAAATTTCATTTCCAGCATATCACTTTTCATTTTTTGCTACATTTTCAACTTCTTTGACCATTTGCCTCTTTTGGTTATGTCATTGTAAAGTATCATGGCAGATTGCCACTGGAAGAAGCACACAATGACACACTTTGCTGTCTGTGAGTGCATTGAATAACAAATGCTCGGTCTACCATCATTGACAGGCATGAAAAGAAGTGATGTGTTTGGCCACCGCTAATGATACACATCTGTTATTGATGTAGTGAACTTGGGATTGAACAGCTAGCAGCAAAACTGTACTTTATGTGATTACTCACATTTAATAAACCACAGTAGCTGAAATTCAAACAATGTTGCTAGAGGATTGCTATTATTAAAGTGAAATATGTTAATGGCAATCATGTAAATTGGATTTGTGTAAAGCAAAGACTTCCTTTATTTGTTTGATTGATGTATTCAATTGGAATCTTTTGTCCATTTAAAAAAATCAGGTTGTTGGGGCGCCTGGGTGGCTTGGTCGGTTAAGCGTCCGACTTCGGCTCAGGTCATGATCTCACAGTCCGTGAGTTCGAGCCCCGCGTCAGGCTCTGTGCTGACAGCTCAGAGCCTGGAGCCTGTTTCAGATTCTGTGTCTCCCTCTCTCTCTGCTCCTCCCCTGTTCATGCTCTGTCTCTCTCTGTCTCAAAAATTAATAAATGTTAAAAAAAAATTTTTTTAAATAAAAAAATAAAAAAATCAGGTTGTTGATTTTATCACTGTTTTGCAAGATATTTTTCTACATTTGGATATGTTTTTATCAGATATACATTTTGTAAATATTCCTCCCAGATGTTTACTTATACTGTCTTTTGAGGAGAAAAGTTTTTAATTTGTAATAAAATTGATCATTTTTTAAAAATTTTGTTGTTCATTCTTCTTGCATGTTACCCAGGGAATCTTGATTAACCCAGGACCACAGGATACTTCCTCCTATTTAGTTTTCCTAGAAGCTTTCTAGTTTGAGACTTATTCTTAGGTCTATGCTACATTTTTAATTAATCTGTAACCTTGCTAAACTCACTTATTATTTCTATGGCTTTTATGTAAATATCTTAGTGTCTTCTGGTTAAATGATTTTTCTATTTGTGAATAAGGAGATTTTATATATTCCTTTTCAAACTATATGTCTTTAATTAATATTTTTTGTCTTGTATCACTTGTTAGCTCCCACCTCAATACAATAGAATTTAAATAAAAGTGGTGAGAGCAGTCTTAACTTGACTTCAATTTTAAAAAGAAAATAGCTTTTATTTCCCTTACCTCTGAAGACATGTCTAGTAAGACTTGCTGGGGCCAAGGTCAAAGAGGCTGCTGCCTGTTTTCTCTTCTAGGATTTTGATGGTATCCTGTCTCACATTTAGGTATTTCATTCATTTTGAGTTCATTTTTGTTGTATGGTGTAAGAAAGTGGTCCAGTTTCCTTCTTCTATATGTCCCAGTTCAGTTTTCCCTGCACCATTTGCTGAAGAGACTGTCTTTTTTCCACTGGATACTCTTTGTGCTTTGTCGAAGATTAGTTGGCCATACATTTGTGGGTCCATTTTTGGGTTCTCTATACTGTTCCATTGATCTATGTGTCTGTTTTTGCACCAGTACTGTACTCTGTTGATGATTACAGCTCTACAATACAGCTTAAAGTGTAGAATTGTGATGCCTCTGGCTTTGGTTTTCTTTTTCAATGTCACTTTGGTATTCTAGGTCTTTTCTGGTTCCATAAAAATTTTAGGGTTATTTGTTTCAGCTCTATTCTTATTTGAAGAATATTGGTGCTATTTTGAAACAAAAATGGACTATTTGGACCTCATCAAGATAAAAAGCTTCTGCACAGCAAAGGAAACAATCAACAAAACTAAAAGGCAACTGACAGCATGGGAGAAGATATTTGCAAATGACATATCTAATAAAGGGTTAGTATCCAAACTCTATAAAGAACTTATCAAATTCAACAGCCTCCCCCCAAAAATCCTGTGAATAAATGAGCAAAACACATGAATAGACATTTCTCCAAAGAAAACATCCAGATGGCTAATAGACACATGAAAAGTTGCTCAACATCACTCATCATCAGGGAAATACAAATCAAAATCACATTGAGATACCACTTCACACCTGTCAGAATGGTTAAAATTAAAAACTTAGGAAATGACAGGTGTTGACAAGGATATGGAGAAACAGGAAGCCTTTTGCAGTGTTGGTAGGAATGCAAACTGGTGCAGCCACCCTGGAAACCAGTATGGAGGTTCTTCAAAATATTAAAAATAGAATTACCCTATGACCCAGAAATTGGATTACTAGGTATTTATCCAAAGGAGCACATGCACTGCAATGTTTATAGCAGTAGTATCAATAATAGCCAAGTTATACACACACACACACACACACACACACACACACACACACACACAACAGACTACTACTCAGTGATCAAAAAGAATGTAATCTTGCCATTTGCAACAACGTGAATGGAAGTAGAGTGTATTATGTTAAGTGAATGGTACAAATATCATGATTTCACTCATTTGTGGAATTCAAGGAACACAACAGATGAACATAAAGGGACGGAAAAAAATAAAATAAAAACAGAGAGAAAGGCAAGCCATAAGAGACTCTTAAATACAGAGAACAAACTGGAGATTGCTAGAGGGAACGTGGGGGTGGGCTAAATGGGTGATGGGCATTAAGGAGGGCGTTTGTTGGGATGAATACTGAGTGTTATATGTAAACAGTGAATCCCTGAGTTCAACTCTTCAAACCAAGGAAAGGAAAGGAAAGGAAAGGAAAGGAAAGGAAAGGAAGGGAAGGGAAGGGAAGGGAAGGGAAGGGAAGGGAAGGGAAGGGAAAAAAAGAAAACAGTCAATTTCAATGTTATGTAAGATCCTAACTGTAGGTTTTTCAAAATATCCTTTCATATACTGAGGAAATTCTCTTGTCTTCCTAGTTGCTGAGAATTTTACTTTTATAAACTGAATTTGGCTGAATTTTGTGAAATGCTTGATATACGTTACTTGAGATAATCATAATTTTTCATTTTTAATCTGTTAATACTATAAATTATTTATATCCTATTATTAAATCAACCTTGCTTTCCTAGAATAATCCCCACTTGGTCATTATGTATTATCTTTATAGTTACTTGTTTTTATGTGCTAACATTTTCTAAAATTATTTGTTGCTACATTCACAAGGAATATTAGTCTGTAGTTTTAGTTTTTTGAGAAAAAATGATATGGTTAATAGCCAGCATTATCAACCCTTAGGAAATGTTTCCTACTGTATTCTGGGAGATTGTGTACAGTGTGTGTATTATTTCTTTTTTTAAATATTTGATAAATTCAATAATAAAGTTCCTTGGGCAAAGAATTGTCTTTTAAAGAAAGTTTATAATTAGAACATCAATTTCTTTAATAGATCTACAAGGCTCTTCTTAAATGTGTTTTGGCAACTTTGCCCCCACATATGCACAGCTTCTCCCACTATCAACATTCCACACCAGAAGGGTACCTTTGCTACAATCCATGAGCCAATCATCCAAAGTCTATGATCTATATTATAGTTGACTTCTGGTCTTGCACATTCTGTGGGTATGGACAAATGTATAATGACAAGTGTCCATCATGATGGTATCATACAGAGTATTTTCAGTGGCTTAAAAATCCTCTGTGCTCCACTTTTCATTTCTCCCCCATCCCACCCAAGGCAACCACTGATCTTTTTTCTGTCTCCATAATTTTGCCTTTTCCAGAATGTTATACAGATGGAATCATACAGTCATTAGCCTTTCATTTTGCCTTCTTTCACTTGGTCGTCTGCATTTAAATTTCCTGTATATCTTTTCATGGCTTGATAGCTCATTTCCTATAAGCACTGAATAGTATTCCATTGTCTGGATGTACCACAGTTTATTTATCCATTCACCTACTGAACAGCAACTTTGTTGCTTCCAAGTTTTAGCAATTATGAATAAAGTTACTATAAACATCCATATGCAGGTTTTTGCATTCACCTATGTTTTCAACTCCTTTGGGTAAATACCAAAGAGTGGGATTATTGTATCATATGGTAAGGGTGTATTTAGTTTTGTAAAAAACTAGCAAACTGTGTCCCAAAGTGGCTGTACCAGTTTGCATTACCACCAGCAATGAAGGAGAGTTTCTGTTGCTCTACATCCTCATTAGCATTAGTGTTAGTGTTCTGGTTTTGACCATTCTAAAAGATGTAGTGTAGTGTTCATTGTTGTATTAATTTGTATTTCCCTAAGGACATAGAATTAGAACTTTTTTTCATATATATTTTTTTTTTCTCACCTATTCATGGAGAACCACCAGGTGGCAGAAATAATAAACACGAAATTCTGCCTACTATATTCCCAATTATATGATTAGTTTCCTTGGGTCATATAGGTATCTGTATACTCAGTAATAAGGAAATAATATTCTCTTTAATAAATCTTCCGGACCCCATTTCTATTCTTAGAGTTGCTCATTTTAGACCTATAATCACCAAAGGTGAAGTTATTCTCCTAAGTGAATATGAGGATGCCCCCTCATGTTATATATGGTTAAATTTCCAGGAACTAATAGTTAAGTATTGTTTTCTTGATTAAACTCAATGTCCTGAGATAATTCATTTGTTAAATGACCAGAGATTATGTTCATAATATCTTCTAAATGACAGGAACACTGACAAGAATTCAGATTACAAACAGGACATATTCTAGAAATAACTTATTCATAAATTACAAAGACAGATTAAAACTTCCAAAAATTTGGGAAAATCTTTTATGCCTTATGTAAAATGAAAATTAATCAATGTCATTTTATTATACTTTATTTCATCTCGATGCATGAATATTTTGTCTTGCTTTCACTAAGACTTTAAATTGAAAAGATATTTTCAAATGGAAATAACTGAAGATAATAGAACTATCTGAATATTTAGAATATATGTTGTATGGTCTTCTGAAATAGATCTGTTCACATAAAAAATATAAAATCTTTAGTAGTATTATGCCTTTATTATACACATTACAAAACAGGCCAATGACATTCTTTCTGTGGCATAAAAATGTTAATAAATTTAAATATTTCAGAATATTAATTCAGATTCCAATACTTCATATTTTACTGTATAATTTTCTCTATTTCTACCTTGAGTTTTCTCAAAAAGCGAATTAATTCAACTCAAATTGAAACACAGATGAGTAATTCCTAGAGGGATCATCGTTCTGCTCTGACGAAAAACTCAGAAATCAAAGACATATAATTTTTTCATAAAACATGATATTACAGAGGGGAATAATATAAGTACCTGTTCTGCTCTCATTATGGAAAGGTTAAACTCCTTTGCTCTTTGCTCAATCAACCTTATATATCCCCATGGATTAAATCACCAACCTAATATCCCAACACTGGGATAAGTATTAAATAAATTAGAATAATTATTGGTAAGTTATTATATCTATTTAAAGTGAATTATATCCTTTCTAAACAATGACACAATACTTGTACATGCTGTACATTATTGAAGTAACACATTAATCTATTAAAATCTATGTCAGTCATTTAACTTGAGATATACAATATTTTGTCCAAATTATCAAATATTCACTTAGCTCTGAACTATATTTCCTATTCAATACCATGTAGCAAGGCAAAATTTACAAGAATAAGGCAAAATCAGTTTTTAACATGTACTTAGGACTATGTCTGTAGACCAACACTATCCAATAGAACTTTCTTCAATGACATAATAGTCTATACTTGCACTGTTCAAAACAATAACCTTTAACCAATTATAGCTACTGAGTAGTTTAACTACAGTTAGTGTTATTTAGGGATTGAATTTCTATTTTATTAAACTTTGATTAATTATAATTTAAATAGTCATATTTGGCTAGTGGTTACCATCTTGAATAGAGGACAGTGGGATTAGACTTCTTTGAAGGAAGTTTTTTTCTTTTTTGAATTTAACCATGATCCATGGTCAATACAATTATGCATTTAAAAAAATAAATTGAAGTATGATTGACATAACATCCTATTGTTTTAGGTGTACAGCATAATGACTTGATATTTTTACATATTGCAAAATGATCATCATAGTAAGTGTAGTTAATATTTGTCACTATACATAGTTACAATTTTTTCTTGTTGTTCTTATAATGTAGACTTTTTAGCTTTACTCTTGGCAACTTTCAAAGATGAAATACACCATTCTATATTGACAATTATTTTATAAGTGGAAATTTATATATTTTGATCTCCTCCATCCATCTTTTCCTACAAATTTTTCTTTATCCACTCATCTCACATCTTCTTTATTGCACTCATTCCTCTTTGGATGTTTAGGTTGCTTCCATATCTTGGCTATTGTAACAATGTGGCAATAAACATAAGGATGCATATATTTTGAATTACTGTTTGCATTTTCTTCAGGTAAATGCCCAGAAGTAGAATTGCTGGATCATATGATAGTGTTATTTTGAATTTTTTGAAGACCCTCTGTACTATTTTCCACAGTGAATGTACCAATTTACATTCCCCCAAGAGTGTGTGAGGGTTCCCTTGTCTCCACATCCTCACCAACACTTATTCTCATCTTTTAAAAAAATTTTTTTAAATGTTTATTTTTGAAAGAGAGACAGACAGACAGACAGACAGACAGAACGACAGTGGGGGAGAGGAAGGGAGAGAGACACACATACAATCTGAAGCAGGCTCCAGACTTTGACCTGTCAGCACAGATCCTGGCAGTGGACTCAAACGCAAACCATGAGACCATGACCTGAGCCGAAGTCTGATGCTTAGCTGACTGAGCCACCCAGTCGCCCCATCTCGTCTTTTTGATAATAGCTACCTAACAGGTCTGAGGTGATATCTCATTGTGGTTTTAATTTGATTTCCTTTATGCTTAGTGATAGTGAGCATCCTTTCATATATCTGTTGGCCATCTGTACATCTTTTCATATGCTTATTTACCATCTGCAAGTCTTCTTTCATGAGGTGCCTTTAAGATTTTCTGCTCATTTTTGGAGTTATTTTCTTTTTGTTGAGTTTAGAGAATTGTTTGTATTTTGGGTAATAGTCCTTTACCAGATATGCCTTTTGAAAATATTTTCCTCAAGTCTGTGGCTTTTCTTATAATTCTCTTTATATGGTTTTTTGAAGAGCAGAAGTTTTTAATTTAACAAAGTGCAACATATCACTTATTTCTTCCAAAGATCATGCCTCTGGTGTTATATCTAAAAAGTACACGAGGTCAGCTGGATTTTATCCTACATTATCTTCCAGGAGTTTTATAGTTTTTATATAACATCTCATTGACTTAATTTTTCTGAGGGTCAGAAGATTTTGTCAAAACCTTTTTCTGCATATTTAATATGATCATGTGACTTCTCTCATTTAGCCTGTTGATGTGATAGGTCACATTATTTGATTTTCAAATGTTGAACCATTGTATAATTGGGATATATCACACTTTGCCTTGCTGTTTGATTTCTTTTGTACTTTGTTGGACTTGATTTCCTAATATTTTGTGATGTTTATGCTTAAAATTTATTGTGTTTTTTTATAGTATAATAGTCTATCTTGCTGAAGTTTACACATGCCCTTGAAAGGTAGAGTTTTCTATAGTATCAATTAGGTCTAATTGGTTGGTAGCAATGTTTAAACACTTATAGCCTTATTGATTTTCTGTTTAAGTGTTGTATCAATTACTCAAATAGGAAAGTTGAGTTTTCCTGCTACAATTAAACATTTCTGTCCTTATTCCCCTTCTTTACTTTGTTCTTCTATCCCCTCCCTCCTTCCCCCTTTCCTTCCTTCCTTCTCTCCATCCCTTCTCTCCCTCCCTCCTTCATTTGTTGTTTTTCTTTCTTCTTTCTTTCCTTTTTCTTTTTCTTTAGTTATGGGTTTCTATATTTTAAAACTCTGTTATTAGTTGAATACATATTTAGGATTGTTATGTCCTCTTGAGTAACTTAGGGCTTTTCTGACTTCCTGATTCTTTCTATAAAGTCTATGATGTTTAATATAATATCATCACTCTGCTTTTCTTAATCATTTTCATTTCTTCCTCTTTCCTGTCTTTCCTGGTGTTATTTGAAGGTTTATATTTGTTTGCTTTTAATGTGTACATTTCAGATCCACTATTGGCTTATTAGCTACATATCACTGGCAACTTTAGAGTTTGCAAGATGCATCTTAATTATCACAATCTACTTGTAAACAGTATAATAATATTTTGTGCCTAACAGACCTCTATTTTGTGTTAATTATGTTAATGGCTTACATTCTGCTTTTACATGTGTTATAAATGTGTTGATATACATGTATAGCAATATATTTTTATTATATAAATTTATTATTTTATGAATACAAATATATTAGTTTAAATTTTAACAGATCAATTATCTGTTAAAGATACTAAATAATAATAATACATTTTTACATATTTCCACATATTTATCATTTGCAGTATGTTTTGATCTTTCTTGTAGGACCAAATTTCCATCTGCCATCATTTTTCTTCTTCATGATAAACTTCAACATTTCTTACAATGCAGGTCTGCTGGCAATGAAGTTTCTCACATTTTGATATCCCAAAGTCTTTATTTCACCTTTGGTGTCCAAAGTGATTCTTTCTGGTAAATATTCTAGACTCATGGTTCAAAATACTTCAAAGATGTCCCTCCACATAGTTCTGAAAAGCAATCTGCATGTATTTGGCCCTCTGTGTATGTAATATATCCTTGTTCTCTGGTTGCTATTTTTTCTCTGTATTCCTCATTTTTTGCCATTGATTGTCATGTGCCTTGTGTGGTTTTCTTTATATTTATTTCATGTGAGTTCTTTAAGCTTCTTGAATTTGTACATTTAAATTTTGCATTATACTTTAAAATTTCTGACTGTATTATTTCCCACAATATTACTGTTCCTTATTCCTTCCCTTCTCTTTTGGAACTTTTTGGAATCACACATATATAATGGCTGCCTCTTTCTGGAACTTAAGCACTCACTAGTATGCATGATACTGCCCCAGAAATACCCAGGGATTTGTTGATCTTTTTAGTCTTTTTTCTCACTGCACCTTTCTTTGTGGATAGTTTATTTCTTTTTTTAAAAAATATGAAATTTATTGTCAAATTGGTTTCCATACAACCCAGTGCTCATCCTAAAAGGTGCCCTCCTCAACACCCATCATCCACCCCCCCTCCATCCCACCCCCAACAACCCCCAGTTTGTTCTCAGTTTTTAAGACTCTTATGTTTTGGCTCCCTCCTTCTCTAACCTTTTTTTTTCCTTCCCCTCCCCCATGGTCTTCTGTTAAGTTCCTCAGGATCCAAATAAGAGTAAAAACATATGGTATCTGTCCTTCTCTGTATGACTTTTTCACTTAGCATAACACTTTCCAGTTCCATCCACGTTGCTACAAAAGACAATTTTTCATTCTTCACATTGCCACGTAGCATTCCATTGTGTATATAAACCACAATTCTTTATCCATTCATCAGTTGATGGACATTTAGGCTCTTTCCATAATTTGGCTATTGTTGAGAGTGCTGCTATAAACATTGGGGTACAAGTGTCCCTATGCATCAGCACTCCTGTATCCCTTGGGTAAGTTCTTAGCAGTGCTATTGCTGGGTCACAGGGTAGATCTACTGTTAATTTGTTGAGGAACCTCCAGAGCAGCTGCACCTGTTTGCATTCCCACCAACAGTGCAAGAGGGTTCCCGTTCCTCCACATCCTCTCCAGCATCTATAGTCTCCTGATTTGTTCATTTTAGCCACTCTGACTGGCATGAGGTGGTACCTGAGTGTGGTTTTGATTGTATTTCCCTGATGAGGAGTGACATTGAGCATCTTTCATGTGCCTGTTGGCCATCTGGATGTCTTCTTTAGAGAAGTGTCTTCATGTTTTCTGCCCATTTCCTCACTGGATTGTTTTTCAGGTGTGGTGTTGGGTGAGCTCTTTATAGATTTTGGATACTAGCCCTTTGTCCGATATGTCATGTGCAAATATCTTTCCCATTCCATTGGTTGCCTTTAGTATTGTTGTTGTTTCCTTTGCTGTGCAGAAGCTTTTTCTTCATAAGGTCCCAGTAATTCATTTTTGCTTTTAATTATCTTGCCTTCGGGGATGTGTCAAGTAAGAGATTGCTACGGCTGAGGTCAGAGAGGTCTTTCCTGCTTTCTCTCTAGGGTTTTGATGGTTTCCTGTCTCACATTCAGGTCCTTCATCATTTTGTGTTATTTTTGTGAATGGTGTGAGAAAGTGGTCTAGTTTCAACCTTCTGCATGTTGCTGTCCAGTTCTCCCACCACCATTTGTTAAAGGGACTGCCTTTCTGCATTGGATGTTCTTTCCTGCTTTGTCAAAGATTAGTTGGCCATACGTTTGTGGGTCTAATTCTGGGGTTTCTATTCTATTCCATTGGTCTATGTGTCTGTTTTTGTGCCAATACCATGCTGTCTGATGATGACAGCTTTGTACTAGAGGCTAGAGTCTGGGATTGTGATGCCTCCCGCTTTGGTCTTCTTCTTCAAAATTACTTTGGTTATTCGGGGCCTTTTGTGGTTCCATACAAATTTAGGATTGCTTGTTCTAGCTTCGAGAAGAATGCTGGTGCAATTTGAATGGGATTGCATTGAATGTGTAGATAGCTTTGGGTAGTATTGACATTTTGACAATATTTATTTTCCAATCCATGAGCAGGGAATGTCTTCCATTCTTTATATCTCTTCAATTACTGCATAAGCTTTCTATAGTTTCAGCATACAGATCTTTTACATCTTTGGTTAGGTTATTCCTAGGTATTTTATGATTCTTGGTGCAATTGTGAATGGGACCGAATTCTTTATTTCTCTTTCTGTTGCTTCATTATTAGTGTATAAGAACGCAACTGATTTCTGTACATTGATTTTGTACCCTGCAACTTTGCTGAATTCATGTATCAGTTCTAGCAGACTTTTGGTGGAGTCTATCGGATTTTCCATGTATAGCATCATGTCATCTGCAAAAAGCGAAAGCTTGACTTCATCTTTGCCAATTTTGATGCCTTTGATTTCCTTTTGTTGTCTGATTGCTGATGCTAGCACTTCCAACGCTATGTTAAACAACAGCGGTGAGAGTGGACATCCCGGTCGTGTTCCTGATCTCGGGTGGAAAGCTCTCAGTTTTGCCCATTGAGGATGATATTAGCTGTGGGATTTTCATAAATGACTTTTATGATGTTTAAGTATGTTTCTTCTATCCCGACTTTCTCAAGAGTTTTATTATGAAAGGATGCTGCGTTTTGTCAAATGCTTTTTCTGCATCTATCGACAGGATGATATGGTTCTTCTCTTTATTTTATTAATGTGATGTATCCCATTAATTGATATGCAAATATTGAACCAGCCCTACATCCCAAGATTGAATCCCACTTGATCATGTTGAATAATTCTTTTTATATGCTGTTGAATTTGATTTGCTAGTATCTTATTGAGAATTTTTGCCTCCATATTCATCAGGGATATTGGCCTGTAATTCTCCTTTTTTTCTGTGTCTCTGTCTGGTTTAGGAATCAAAGTAATGCTGGCTTCATAGAATGAGTCTGGAACTTTTCCTTCCTTTTCTACTTTTTTGTAACAGCTTGAGAAGGATAGGTATTATCTCTGCTTTAAATGTCTGGTAGAATTCCCCTGGGAAGCCATCTGGTCCTGGACTCTTATTTGTTGGGAGAGTTTTGATAACTGATTTAATTTCTTTGCTGGTTATGGGTCTGTTCAAGTTTTCTATTTCTTCCCATTTGAGTTTTGGAAGTATGTGGTTGCTTAGGAATTTGTGCATTTCTTCCAGTTTGTCCAGTTTGTTGGCATATAATTTTTCATAGCATTCCCTGATAATTGTTTGTATCTCTGAGGGATTGGTTGTAATGATTCCATTTTCATTCCTGATTTTATCTATTTGGGTCTTCTCCCTTTTCTTTTTGAGAAGCCTCGCTAGAGGTTTATCAATTTTGTTAATTTTTTCAAAAAAACCAACTCTTGGTTTCATTGATCTCCTCTACAGTTTTTTTAGATTCTATATTGTTTAGTTCTGCTCTGACCTTTACTATTTCTCTTCTTCTACTGGGTTTGGGGTGTCTTTGCTGTTCTGCTTCTGTTTCCTTTAGGTGTGGTGTTAGATTTTGTATTTGGGATTTTTCTTGTTTCTTGAGATAGGCCTGGATTGCAATGTATTTTCCTCTCAGGAATGCCTTCACTGCATCCCAACGTGTTTGGAATGTTGTATTTTCATTTTCACTTGTTTCCATATATTTCTTAATTTCTTCTCTAATTGCCTGTTGACCCATTCATTCTTTAATAGGGTGTTCTTTAACCTCCATGCTTTGGAGGTTTTCCAGACTTTTCTTGTGGTTGATTTCAAGTTTCATAGCATTGCAGTCTGAAAGTGTGCATGGTATGATCTCAATTCTTGTATACTTATGAAGGGCAGTTTTGTGACCCAGTATGTGGTCTATCCTGGAGAATGTTCCATGTACACTCGAGAAGAAAGTATATTCTGTTGCTTTGGGATGCAGAGATCTGAATATATCCTTCAAGTCCATTTGATCCAATGTATCATTCAGGGCCCTTGTTTCTTTATTGACCATGTGTCTAGATGATCTATCCTTTTCTGTAAGTGGAGTGTTAAAGTCCCTTGCAATTACCACATTCTTATCAATAAGGTTGCTTATGTTTGTTGTGATTAAATGTTTTATATTTGGGGCTCCCGTTGGGCACATAGACATTTATAATTGTTAGCTCTTCCTGATGGATAGATCCTGTAATTATATATAATGCCCATCTTCATCTCTTGTTACAGCCTGTAATTTAGAGTCTAGTTTGTCTGATATAAATATGGCTACTCCAGCTTTCTTTTGTCTTTCAGTAGCATGATAAATAGTTCTTCATCACCTCACTTTCAATCTGAAGGTGTCCTCAGGCCTAAAATGAGTCTCTTGTAGACAGCAAATAGATGGGTCATGTTTTTTATCCATCCTGATACCCTATGTCTTTTGGTTGGTGCATTTAGTCCATTTACATTCAGTGCTTTATAGAAAGATATGGGTTTAGAGTCATTGTGATGTCTGTAGGTTTCATGCTTGTAGTGATGTCTCTAGTATTTTGTGGTCCTTGCAACATTTCACTCACAGAATCCCCCTTAGGGTCTCTTGTAGGGATGGTTTGGTGGTGAGGAATTCCTTCAGTTTTTGTTTGTTTGGGAAAACCTTTATCTCTCCTTGTATTCTGAATGACAGACTTGCTGGATAAAGGATTCTCAGCTGCATATTTTTTCTGGTCATTACAATGAAGATTTCCTGCCATTCCTTTCTGGCCTGCCAAGTTTCAGTAGATAGATCCATCACTACTCTTATCGGTCTCCCTTTATATGTTAGAGCATGTTTATCCCTAGCTACTTTCAGGATTTTCTCTTTATTCTTGTATTTTGCCAGTTTCACTATATGTCCTGCAGAAGATCGATTCAAGTTACATCTGAAGGGAGTTCTCTGTGCCTCTTGGATTTCAGTGCCTTTTTCCTTCCTCAGATCAGGGAAGTTCTCAGCTATGATTTGTTCAAGTACACCTCCAGCCCCTTTCTCTCTCTTCCTCTTCTGGAATTCCTATTATACGGATATTGTTCTGTTAGATTGCATCACTTAGTTCTCTAATTCTCCCTCATACTCCTGAATTCTTTTCTCTCTCCTTTTCTCAGCTTCCTCTTTTTCCATAATTTTATCTTCCTGTCTCACCTATTCTCTCCTCTGCCTCTTCATCCCATGCTGTGGTCACCTCCATTTATTTTACACCTCATTTATAGTTTTTTAGCTCCTCATGACTATTTCTTAGTCCCTTGATCTCTGTAGCAATAGATTCTCTGCTGTCATCCATACGTTTTCAAGCCCAGCGATTAAGTTTATGACTATTGTTCTAAATCTTTGTTTTGGTATATTGCTTAAATCGTTTTTGATCGATTCGTTAGGTGTCGCTACTTCCTGTAGTTTCTTTTGAGGAGAATTCTTCCGTTTTTTCATTTTGGATAGTCCCTGGCGGTGGTGCAGAACTGCAGGGCACTTCCCCTGTGCTGTCTGAAGTAACTTGTGTTGGTGGGCGGGGCCACAGTCAGACCTGATATCTTTCCCCAGCCCACTGCTGGGGCCACAGTCAGACTGGTGTGTACCTTATCTTCCCCTCTCCCAAGGGCAGGGCTCACTGTGGAGTGGTGTGGCCCTGGTCTGGGCTACTTGCACACTGCCAGGCTTGTGGTGCTACTTTGATGGGATCTGGTATATTAGCAGGGGTGGATCTGCAAAGTGCACAGGGGCAGGAGGGGCAGTCTTAACTAGCTTTGCCAGTAGGTGGTGCCTGGTGGGAGGGGCCCTGCAGCACAGGGAGGGAGGCAGACCCATCGGAGGGATGGATCCACAGAAGCACAGCTTTGTGAGTTTGCGTGGTGCAAGCAAGTTTGGTGACAGGAACTGGTTCCTTTTGGGATTTCGGCTGGGGGATGGGAGAGGGTGATGGTGCTGGCCAGTGCCTTTGTTCCCCACTGAGCTGACTTCTGTCTTCCAGGGCTCAACACCTCTCCCTCCTGGTGTCCTCTCACCCCCGCTCTCTGAGCAGAGTTGTTGACTTCTAAAATTCCAGATGTTAAGTCCCACTGGCTGTCAGAACTCACGCAGTCCGGCCTCTCTGCTTTTGCAAGCCAGACTTGGGGATTCCACCTTGCCAGGCAGGCTGCCCCTCCACCGCCTGGCTGTCTCCTGCCAGTCTGTGTAGCATGCACCACCTCCCCAGCCTTCCTACCTTCTTCTGTGGGCCTCTTGTCTATGCTCAGCTCTGGAGAGTCCATTCTGCTAGTCTTCTAGCGGTTTTCTGGGTTATGTAGGCAGATGTGGGTGGAATCTAAGCGGTCAGCAGGATGAGGTGAGCTCCGCATCCTCCTAGGCCGCCATCTCTCTATCTATATTTCTATGTCTTTAAGTTCACTGAGGAATCTTTTCTTCTGTATTGTTAAATCAGCTCTTAATCCAATTCAGTGTATATATTTTTTTCACATCAGATATTTTATTTTCATCTCTTGAAACTAGTTAAATAGCTTTTACATCTTGTCTTTCTACCCTCATCACGGTCATATTTTCCTTTACTTTCTTGGATACATACTGCATACTTATAACAGATATTTTTGTGTTCCTGTCTGCTGCTTCCATCATCTCTTTATTTCTTGATTTGGTCCTATTGATTCATTTTTCCTCTCAGTTATGAGTTCTATTTTCCTGCCTCATTTGTATACCTGGTAGTGGTTTTTATTTTATTTTTATTTTTTTTAATACCAGATATTGTGAAGTTTACCTTGTTGGTTCCTGGATTTTCTTGTATTCCTATAAATAGTGTTGGGTTTTGTTCTCACTTTAGGTGTTTTAGGACTGGCCCAAGCACCTTTTAGGCTTAATTTGTCTCCATGCAATGCACTTCTGAGAATTCTACTTGATAGCCATAGGAACACAAATTATCCCCAGTCTTATGTAATCTCCATAAAATTTTCTGCCTATTTTTTTTCTAATACCTCTTTTCATAGCCTTGGATATTTTCCTCTCATGTATGGGCAGATCATCACTAAGCCAGAGTTTCCCAGGGCATTCTGATGCTTTTGTGTTCTGTAGTTGCCTCTTCTCTTCTGTTCCAGAATTTTTTTTTTTTTTGAAAATATAATTTCCAGTTCCCTGTTCTCCCAGCACTCACCTAAGCTCAGCAAAATTGCTGGGCTCTGCTTGGATCATGCCCCTGCAAAACAGGCTGAAGACTTCAAGGATCCAGTCCTGTCGTGACAATGGTCCATGTCTGCAAAATATTGTTTCATTTGTTTCAGCCATTTTTATATATTTAGGACTAGGTAGTAAAACAAGTTCTTGATATTTCATTTTGGCCAAAGCAGAACACTCTGTCTATCTCAATGTCTCGTTTTTCATTTCATTATGATTATGACTCTTCCTCCATACATCACTTAGTGGAAGACAAGGAACACAGAAGTTAGTTTAAATATAAACACTAAGCTATGATTTCTCAAAGCTACTGCAATGGCTTTAACCTTTAACCTTTTCCATCTTGAAAGAATTACCTTACTGAAAAGTTTATATATTTGTCACAATTTAATCAGAATTCCAAATCAATACTAATTCAATTTAGTAGGAATTCAGTTATGATTCATATCATTTAAGAGAACTATGTCAACCAACAAGTTTAAAATTGCATTTCTAAATATTCTCATATTCAAAAGTCAAAGTTCAGTGTTTATTTAGTATTCTAATATTTAATACTCAATGTTCACTGAATATCTAATATTCAGTGATCTGGATATACCATTGTTTGTTTAATCATTCACCTCTTGAAGGACTTCCCCCCCAACCCTGATTTTGGCAGTTATGAATAAAACTGCTATGAACATTCAACATAGGATTTTATGTGAACCTAAGTTTTCCTTTCCCTATGATAGATGTCCAAGAGTACAATTGCTAGGCTGTGTGGTAAGTGCATGTTTAGGTTCATAAAAAACTAGATTGTTTTTCTGCATGGCCAGATTATTTTACATTTGGATAACCAGTGCATGAAAAGACTTACTCTGCATCTTCCCTAACATTTAATGTCACTCTTTTTTGTTTTAGCTTTTCTAATTGGTGTATAATGTGCTGGGCATATAATATGAATTTTTCCCATGGCTAATGATCTTGAACATCTTTTCATCTGCTTACTTGCCATCTATATATCTTCTTCAGTGAAATTTCGTGTGTTTGTACTTTACCTATTTTCTAATTGGATTGTTTGTTTATTTTTACTATTCAAATTTGAGATTTGTTTCCCCTAGATGCACTTCCATTGCTGGATAGTTAGCAAATAATTTTCCCAGCCTGTAGCTTAACTGCTTTCCTCTTCACAGGGTCTTTTCCAGAGTAAAAGTAGTTAGTTTATTTGGACCAGGTTTAATTTATCAATATTTTCACTTATGGTTTGTACTTTCGGTATCAATTCTAAAAACTCTCAGCTTGGCCCAAGGTCCAAAGATTGCTGATTTTTTCCCAAGTCATTTCATAGTTTTACATTTTACACTTAAGTCCAGGATCCAATTTGATTTCCTTGTTTTGTATTTAAACAATCACATTATTGAGATATAATTCACATACCATATAATTCATCCATGTAATGAACCAGATAATTCAATATTTTTTAGTATATTTATAGATGTATGCAACCATCATCTTAGACAATTTTAGGATGTTTTCATCACCTCAGAGAAACACCAGACTCTTTAGCCATTATTCACTACCCTCACCACCTCCAGTCCCAAGCAATCCTTAGTCTTCTGTCTCCACATATAAGCCTATTCTGAATATTTCATATAAGTGGATCATATAGTGTGTAACCTTTTGTGTCTGACTTCTTTGGCTTAGCATAACATTTTCAAGGCTCATTCATGTTGTAGCATTATGTACCATTGCTTTTTATACCTGAAATATTCTGTTGTATGGACAGACACCATATGGTTATCCATTCTTCCTTTGATGGACATTTAGGTTACTTGTACCTTTAGGCTATTATGAAAAATACTACTGTGAATATTAATGATTCTGATTCCAATTCTAACATACAGGATTGGAGGTTCCCACGTAGCCAAGTAATTGTCTGGAATAAGCTGGGTGCCCTACAATTCAACTCAATTCTGATACCATCCACCTGGACATTGTATCCTATCCCACATATTAAAGGTTCAGTCCTACAAAACTGCCTCTCGCACACACTTCAGACATCAGTCAAAAGTCCGGGTTAGCACTTGTGTTTCTGACTACCTGGCTGTAGTTTGGAGGTTTCCATGACCCTCTTCTTGGGTTTGATTAATTTGCTACGATGGCTCACAGAATTCAGAATAACATGTTACTTACCAGATTACTGGGTTACTATAAAAGGATATATAACTCAGGAATTGCCAGGTGGAAGAGATACATAGGGAAAAGTGTGGGGAAAAGGGCATGGAGCTTCCATGACTTCTAGCATGCCACCCTCCTCAGATTTCCATGTGTTTAGCCACAAGGAAGTTCTCTGAACCTTATTCGTTGGTTTCTTATGGAGACTTCATTAAACAGGCATAATTGATTAAGGCATTGGCCTTTGGTGGTTGAACTCATTCTCCAGCCCCTCTCTGCTCCTGGAGGTTTAGGGGATGGGACTGAAAGATCCTACCCTCTAATCACTTAGTTGTCTCATTTGGCAACACACACCCATCCTTAGGTTACCTACGGGTTTTCCAAAAATCACCAACTTAACATAACATAAAACACCATGGCAGCTCTCTTTACTGAAACTTCCAAGGGTTTTAGGAACTTTGGGCCAGAACCTGTGACAAAGACCAATATATATTCCTTATTATAAATCATAATGTCACAATCTACACCCTGGTCTTCAAACATAGATACTTAATACCAGAACAGTCATAAACATCTAAAGATACTGGCACATAGAATCCCATTCAGTCATTAATAACTATCTAGTCCATCACCATACCATATGAAAATGTCTTCCAGGGTAAGGCCACTCAAGTTTGTAGGCTCTGACTCAATTTTGTTGGGTTCCAAAAGCAGGAGTGTTGTCACTCTTTCAGGCAGCATGTATAATTGACAATATCATCATGTAGGGAAAAAAATGAGGTGATATGGGGAAGAAAGAATACCAGCATCCCCCTCTACCCACTCTTGCCCAGATCCACCAGAAAAACAGAAATCTATTTAATGGGGACACTCCTTTAACCCCATTCCTGTTCATGTTGACTATGAATACACACTCCTGAAGGTATGTAAGCCAGCCCTTCATTTCTTCATCTCCCCCATTTTAGACAACCAATACTTTAATATCCAATTCCAATTTCTTACCAAACTTATTATTCTGCAGAGGACATTATGGGCTATAAAGTGTGTTCCTTAGCCTGAAGAAATGGTTCTTCCCTTCTCGTTTTTTATACAATGCATTCTGAGCATTTGCGTCTACCACCAGATAAGCAAATCCAGGTCCACAGTCAGTGTCTGTTCCTGATGGGACCTATTCATAACCCTGCAGCGTTAACAGTATTAGTCTGACTGGCCAGCCATGTTCAGCTCCTTCCCACCAAGGAATCTGCCACATAGTCATCTGCAGTTTCTGGAAGTCTCTGCCATCTGCTGGCAGAAAGAACAGTTCTTACTGGCATTGTATGCCTCAGAGAGTGCAAGCAGAATGTCTAGATTCGGCCCATCTCTGCAGTGCTGCAGTACTCCCATATGCACTCATTTCATAGACCTAGATGGACCTCTCAAGTAAGCCCATGGAGATATCTGCTTGCTGATTCCCGCCACCTTCCAAACCTGAAAGGGAGTTTTCTGATAGCGCTGCCATGTCCTATCATTACTGAACTCAAATGCTTGGACTCAGTGATGGTAGAAATGAAGCTGGACCCAAAATGCACAGGTAAGGCTTTAGGGCAACAGCTCAAGCTAAAGGAAGACCCAGTTGCAACAGGGGCATCAGACTAGCTTTCCAGAAACTAGCCAGGGAAAGTTTTAAAGGCCCTGAAATGGAAAAGGTGTGATGTCTAAGCCTGTTAGGATAGGGAAATGCAGGGAATTGGGCATGTAGGCACAGTTGACAGAATATGCTTCTTCATTCATCATATGTTTTATTTGCATATTAAATCTCACCTCTGGGCATGATTTTTAACATTACAATGAGGGGGAAAAATTGGTGAAAGGTGAAGTTTGGTGACCATCTTGTCTCATACTAGTCTGAACTGATCTGGGCTTACTCCTTCTTGATGCATGTTTTGCTTTGCAAAAGAAGTGATAGCAACCAATAGGGAGTGACAAGGTGCATAGGGGCTTCTTCCCAAGGTTCCAATTGTCTCACTACTTTAATACACCCTCATAGTCCCACAGTGATGTCCAAAGGGCTGTGATCCATGCGGACATCCCTGTAGTAGACCTGGTTTCCATTCTTCTTCTGCCTGACCATGTGGCCAGGCCATTGGCCACTGTCCATGAATTAATAAAAAAACAAACATAGAAGCTTTTATCACTGTCCAATTCTTTCACCACTGCTAGGAAAGCATAATGCAATTTAGTACACCAGGCTGATCTGTTTTTACCTTCCTAATTCAAGAGGTAGCTTTCCAAACAAGATGTTGTCCATTTGCCTTGGAATGGTTGTCCACAAGATAAGAAGCTGCTTCTTAGTCAAAGAATCTTCATAGGGCACTGCCCAAGTGACAATAGAATCCAACATCTCACACTTCGCTTCCTTGCATTGCGTCAGTAATGATATTCTGTACACCATTTCCATGGTATTATGAAACTCTCCTGTGCATTGTCACCCCTATTAGAACATTTCTCTGACATCAGCCTAGACATCCAGGTATTTCATGTTTTAAGGTCACTCTATGTATTCAGTCATAGGGGGAGATTTAGTTAATGTCCAATAGCAGGGAGGTAAATGTCCCTCAAATGAACACCCTCAAGTCCAAATTTTTAGTAATCATCACTGGGATGTGTTAACAGGCTTTTGCCACCAGCTCCAGACTGCTTTTCACTTAAGGCTATTTTTTATCTGAATGAAAACTTTCTTGTTCATGTCTCCAGGATCTCAAGTCTCTGAGTTTTTCTTTTTTTCTATTTTCTAGTGTCCAAATTAGATAAATTCTATTGATTTGTCCTCAAGTTCACAGATCCTATCCTCTGCCATCTCCATGGTACTATTCAGCCCATCCATCAAGTTTCATCCCATTTATTGGAGTTTTCAGTTCTATATTTTTCATTTAGTTATTTTTACAAAGTAAGTAACTTCTCTTTGAAATTTTTGTATTTGTTTTCAGAGAATTTTTAATTATTGTTGTAGTGTTTTTATTGTATTTGTTTTAGATTCCTCATCAGATAATTCTGACATTTGATTTATCTCAACGTTGTCATCCAATATTGAATGAGATCGACCTTTCTCATTCAAGTTGTGATTTTCCTGGCTCTTGCTATGATTAGTGATTGTATCCTAGACACTTTAATCATTATAATTTTTTTTAGCAGACAGTCCCCTTGGTGAGACATAGTTCTATAGCTCTAGGACGTGACACGTGGGTGTATTCAGCTTCACGTGGGGCCCCATTGACATCACCTTGGCAAATATGGAGCTCTGGCTCACTGTCTGGTTGAAGATGAAGCATTGAAAGTTCAGCCTCTCTCTAGGCCCCTCTGCTACCTTCCTTTCCCAGCAAAAGTGAGCACTTACTTGGCCTTTTCAATGTCTCCCAGTGGGGATATATGTTCCACTTCCTGCCAAACCCCATGATATCAGGGAGGGTGGAAGCTGAGAACTGATTCAAAACCACTTTTTTGTGTATGACAAGATTGAGGCAGAAGTTTTGTTCCTCCCTGGGTACACTGACATCAGGGATGAAGAGGTGGGGCAGCGGAGTGCCTATCTCATACTACCTTGTTTCCCTTATTGATGTTAAGTTGGTGAGCAAGTTGAGCTCTACAGTGGGTGCTATTAACGCTCATGGGAATGAGTTGAGAGGTGAGTATATCACTATGTTAAATCTCCCTGCTCCTTGATGAGGGATGCTCACAGCTGGATCTTACTGACACTACCTTGGTGGAAGAATAAAAGCACCACCTACTTCTATGGGGATGGGGTTTCAGAGTGTGGCTTGCATAGGTGGGTGGGAGAGTGGGATGAAAGACCAGCTCCCCTCTCAGCTCTGCTGAAACCATGTGGCATAGAAGGGTTCTGTTGGTGTTTGCCTCAAGTCTGGAAGATATATTGTCAAAGAAGTTTTCTGTTCTGTTAAGCCACTCTTTTTGCAGTCCTGTTGCTGATAGGAATAGGGTTTCCTTGGAGGTTTTGTGTTTGTTTGTTTGTTTGTGTTTGCCTGTGCCTATTGGTTCATTTGGATATCCTGCAGTGCCCTGTCCAAGATGTGTGAGAGGCAAAAAGAAAATGCAGGGAACTCACCACTGGGTCTCTTCTCAAGTCCCAAGCTCCCAAGAAGTCTGCTTTCTTTCTACCTCTTAGATTTTTTCTATGCTTTTTTGTTGTGTTATGTCAGGTATTTTGTAGTTTTAAGAGGGAGGAATAAGACTACTCCATCTTTGCTGGAATTAGATTTTGAGATACATTTTTAAAAACTCTTTTGTGAATAGCAAGACCTCAGAGCTTGAAGCAATTAGGTTACAAATTTCATTTCATTCAAATCTAAAACTTTCATATTTTCCCTTTCTACTTTGATTGTCTTTAAGTGAGCAGAATGATGAACTCATTGTTAATAATCTCAATGTGAACAAAGGGATGTTTCAGGCAAAAGCTGTCCCACACATGTTAGGCCCTAGCCAAGGGGAAGTATAGTCCCAAAGTCAACTATAGGTAGATTATATAGGATTCCATTTATGTGAAGCACAAACACAGGTGGGACTAATCTATGCTGACAGAAGCTAGAGTGGTGGTCACTGCTGTAGGGTCCCTAAAGACTGTCAGAGCTCAAGGGGGTTTCTGGGACACTAGGTATGTTCTGTTTCTCGACTTGGGTCCCGGTGACATTATACTCCAGTAGAAAGAATAGTTCACAAGAGGAAGTCAGTAAACAAGAAAGGAATGGAATCTTAAGAAAGTGACGTCATCTTCCTGGAAACAGTGACTTTTTTTTTCTTTGCAGATTGAAATTGCACTGAAATCCTTAGCTCAGTATTTAGAGAATAAAATGACTCATATTAAATTCCCTCTTCTCCTCCCCCAAATCCTTTTGAATGAATTTTTAAAAAGCAAATGGTAAGTGTAGATGCTAATTTGTAGCTCTAAATACCTTTTATAAAACATGTTCTTCATTATATTTTTTAAAAAGGCAGGGATATATAATTCATCTTTACTATTTTGTCCTCCACTTGAAAAACAAAAATATGTTAAGGAAAAAAAAGGAAGGGGAGTTTTTTTTCCCCCTGACATTACCATTATAATATATTTATAACGTAGCACAATTTCTTTCCTGAAAATAGGGAAAATGCAAATATGCTAGCATGCTGGAAATTCAAAATCATCAAAATATGACTACAATATGACCTTGGCAGAAGGAGGTAAGGAAAGGCAAACACAAGAAGGCACCATCCTACTCTCAGGATTATAGCAATAATTTAGCAGTCAATGTTTTATCATATACCCAAGTTTCGAATATAAATATTCTAGCTCCACTGCTGCTGTTTCTTATGCAATTGCTTTTAAAATAGAGCGCATTCTTATGATAAGTATGCATACCCTGGTGCTGAATATCATTTCTTATTCTGAGAGCAGAATATTAAAAATAAATATTTCCAGCCCCTGCGATAATAGAAGTAACACACATGAGCTCCAATGACAATGTAAATCAAAAGAAGAAAAAACATTTAAATGTTGAACTTATAAAAAAAGAAAAAAAACACCAACAACTGTTAGACTTTTTTAGAACCCATGGGCTTGAAATAAATTATTTACTGATTAGGAATTTTGTTGTTGTTCTTTAAGATGAATAGTATCTAGTTAGACTAGCAAATCTATCCTTTTTTGATTAGATAAATCCCATATTATATAACAGCATAGAACTTTATTAATTAATTTTCCACTAATGCAAATCAATGTCCTTCACACAAAGCAGCCAAATAAAATCATCAATAAAATCACGGTTTAATTATTTCCTTAATAGCAACTTGGAATCAATACATCAAGTGAATACCCACCCCCCAAGACTTAATTTCCACCACACTGACTTGCTTTTATGTGGTTTCCAGCAATCAGAACAGAGAGGAAGAAGAGGAAAGAGAATACATTTCATTCACATTATAATGACAGCTTTAAAAAATTACAGATTTAATGTTTCAAGGGAAGCAAAGCAAGGAAAAAGCAACTGAATAAACACAAGCCCTGGTGTGTTCCACATCTCTGGCATTCACTTGCACTGCTAAGAAAAAAGAAACTCAATCATCTTCGCTCACCTGGACTCCAGTTTCACCTCCAACATAAATAAAGCAGCTGAGCAGAAGTCCTTGAATCCACACTCTTGAATTATCTTCCTGATTTGGTCACCAATTGACTATATGACCTTAGAAAGCTTACTCCCCTTGCCTATCTTTGCATTTCTTTTTATCTTCAAAATAGAGATCATCAAGTATTTCACATTTCTTTTAGGAAGATGTAGAATGACAGCGTGATGTAGGTGGTTTTAGAAACAGGTACCCCTTTGTGTAGCTGGGCAATCAGTAGTGTATCCCAGTAAGTTTTTTGTTGTGCATATTTCCCCAAAATGAATCATATTTTTTATTATCTTTCCTGATACAATCAAACTTGTGTTCCTGTAAGAAAAATATAAATTTCCCAGAGACAACATTCAGAGTCAGATTCTACTTAATGTTTATTTGTTGAACACTGAAAATATGAAATTTAAACCTACAACAAGTTATGAATCTTATTTTACTTTTTCACAGCAATACTGCTGGTACTTTTAAAAAAAAAAAAGGATTTTGAGGCTTAATGTCATTAAGTGACTGGGGAGATGATGAACTCCAATGACAGTTTGAGGATTTAAAAAAGAGAGAGAGAGAAAGAGAGAGAGATATCTTTGTTTATTTATTGCATTAAATTCTTCATGCCACTTCATTTCTATAATCCAGAAGAAAAATGATTCAAAATGTTTTCTTTGTGCTCAGTTTTGAAAAACACAAAAATGAACATTAAGATTACAGAAATTTGTTAATATGCTGAACAGAAAGCACATAGAAACCACCTGGTTGTCAACCCTGCAACACAATTTACAAACACCCATAACACAAGTTGGATGGGAGGATGCCAGGAGCTCTCCATGGAGGTGAGATGGCCAGGCCACAGGCTAGTCAGCTTTGTACAAGGAGGTCAACAGTGACCCGCTGCTGGGCCAGTGGCTGGCATCACTGGTTAGAAACTGGACCCTTCCCTGCATGTTTCCGATGTAGTGGACTATTACTGAGGAGAGAGGCCAAATATAGCAATATCACAAGATTTGCCATCAGCCTACAACTCTGCAAGGCAACAGTTTATCTCTGCAGCCTTCTGTTGCTTGTGTGTGGCTTTGGTGGGGCTGACCTTATCTGCATCCTTTAAAACCTCCCATCTGGACTATAAAAATAGTCTGTCTATGCCCGTAACGAGTTAACAGTTGCTGCAGCAGAGCTCACCTTACTTTGTGGAGCCACAATCTTTCTTTCTTTCTTTTTCTTTTTTTCTTTCTTCCTCTTTCTTTCTTCTTTAGTGTTTGTTTATTTTTCAGAGAGAGAGACAGACAGAGCACAAGCGGAGGGGCAGAGAGAGAGAGAGAGAGAGAGGATCTGAAGCATGTAGCCACAATTTCTCAAAGATCTGGGCTGTGGTATTGCCTTGCGAGGAGGTCCATGCATGGTAAAAGCGTTTCTGCGTCTATGCTGCATTTTTATTGAGGATATATATGTGCCAAGCTCTGTATTCAACACTGGGAATAAAACATAGTCTGACTAGTAACAGCCTAAGAAGAAAGATAGAAATAGCCACCATCAAAATTGTGCTGGCTAAGTCCCACAACAGAAACATGCATAAAAGTTTGTCAATGTACAGAGAGGGCTCCATTAGGACTGCCTGGGTCAATCCAGAGAGGCTCTGTGGAAGTGCTTTGGGTGCCTGCAAAATGAATGCTCACATTGCTCTGAAGATCTCTACCATTTGAGATATTAGACTCTGCAAAATTAATTAATGTTGTATATCAAGTTGCAACTCTATATTTAGAAATGAATCTCCAGAAGAGTTAATCAAATCAATGCCAGACAAAGTGCCACACTGAACACACTTCTATATACACCTCCATTTTCTTGTTGATAGCTTTTTCTTCTCCTTAACAATAAAGGACTGAAGGCCAGCTGATGTCACCAAGATTTCATTGATAAATCCCCCCAAGTGTCTGTATAAGAACATCTGATACTTCCTTTCATATCAATCAACATTACGTAAATTACCAATGTTATCAAAACATCTTTATAATGATATTTAGCCTATAATCAAAATAATAAGCTTTATTTATTTATAATGAGATAAAATGTTTACAGGTAGTAATTTGTAGGAGTTGCTAATATACTCTGAGTTTCCTTTTGCACCTGGTATACTTCCCAAATATTGCAAGGTTTCAAAATACCATTCTTTGTTGCTTTCTCCGAAGTTTTCTTTTTAAAGCCTAAATACTGATGATCTTCAAAGCAATAGGAAAATCGGTGAAGATGTAACAGAGAGAAGAATTAGGTATTTTAACTTGGGGCTCCCTTTTATAATAGCTAAGATGGCCCTTTGATTTGGAGACTCTCTTGCTTTTAGCCCAGAAAAGTCTGGTTACAGGCAACCAGAGCTCACCAGGGTCAGGGACCCACGATGGAAAGAGTGACAGGCTGTGTATAAAATCTAGCATTTTAACTTTCAAGTTCTTTTAGCCCGATTCCTTTGCCATTTCAAGAAACAGCTTGGGCCAAATGCTGATCAGATGCCTTGAGGGCTGCTGTACACCAGTCAGGACATCACAGGACCCTGGTGGGCAAAGGCAAAGAACCATGGATGAAACATCTTGTGTTGGAAATCCGGTGTTTCTGATAGGATGCTGTGGTTACAGTAGTTAGTGTCCCTTTGCTCCTCCTGGATAAACATCTGCAAGAAAAACAAGGAATGAGTCCCAAAGTATATTCAGTGCCTGTTATATTTATAGCACAGTGAAGCGTTCAGATTCTTAAGTATAGTTTTCACAAAATCTATACATTTGGGGAAATTTTTGGTGCATCCAGAGGGAATTAGTTGCAGGCAAGTAGCTCGGGTGATCCCTGAGGTCACATTGGTACTTTGATTAGCAGTGGTCCTAAAAAAGCTTGCAGGCCAGTTTGGTTCTTATAAAAAAAAAAAAAAAGTATTACCTGGCAGTGTAGAAAAATCTAAACATTCAGAAAATACAAATAAAGAGATTTAAGAATTTTGTTTGATTTATGAAAGAATCAAGCTAATTTTATGAGATCTGCTTGTAAAAGAACTAAATAGGGAAATAAAAGAAGGAACAGAAGAAGGATAAAGACTGTCCTCCTCTCAAAACTCTCAGAGCTAAGGTCAAGGCCCAGTGCATCATAGGTCTCAGGGCACTGGTGCTGCCTGGGGAGGAATTGCAGGGATGGGGGAGCTGGAGGAGCTGGAGGGATGAGGAATGGGGGATGGGGAGGAGACCGAAGGAGGGGGGGAAGAGGAGGTGAGAAAGGGGGGGGGAGGAAGGACAGGGAAGGCAAAGGATAAGGCAGGAAATGGATCTGCCGGTGCATGACTATAGAATAAAGAAATACGGAAGAAAAAAAAAACATGTAACAGGACGGAAGAGGAGCTCACAGTAAGGGAATTAATACAACAACACACATAAGTCAGCGAGGAAAAGACAACAGATCACAGAGTATCTTAATAATACAGTGTGGACATGGAGATTCTTATAGCAAAACCATGAAGGCAAATAAAGGAATATAATTAATATAATTAACTTCCTAGATCATGAAGATGGCCATCAGTAGAAATGGTGAAAGGTAAATTTGAGCCAACATCAGTTTAAATCCAAAAAAAAAAAAAAAAGGTTGGTATAAGGTAATGTCTTTTTCTTTTTTCTATACCAGCCAAACAGTATTATTATTCCACGTGAAATTATAATCTCATTCTCTGTACCATTCCAGATCCTGGAGTGAAAGCTGGAAGTGAAACAAAAATCCTTACTTGAGTTTACCTGTGGGAGGGGAGAACTAGTTCTGACCACAGCGCCCACAGCGGTGGAATGGGGAAGGGAGTCCAAGTTTGCACCCCAGGTACACAGTGAAGGGACGGGACTTGAGTGGCATGCCAAGTAAGCTTTTAGTGGCTTAGACGTTTGTCTGGGTTTCCAGAGCTCAGGTTTGCAGGAGGGAGCCTTAGAGGGCTGGTGGCAGAACTAGTAGTTGTGAGGGAGCAGGGGCTCTGGCTTTGTTTCTCCTACTAGTTGGTTGTGTGTCCTGAGGCAGCCACTCCCACTGAGAGCCTCAGTTTACTTAAATTGAGAGATTTGCCCTGTGTTATGTCTAAGATCCTCTCTGTTCTGAACCTCTGAAAAGTTAATTGACTTCCTTATATCTGTTTAATAACCCCTAATATGCCTCCTTAAAGGACTGCCTTTGAGGGCTCAATTCAATTAAAGTTAGTCTTTAACCAGCTACTAAATGTAAAAGCAAAATAGTAAGAGGTGTGATTTTGTTTTTCCTAATGAACTCTTGCAATCTCCTGGTGTGTGAGTGTGTGTGTGTGTGTGTGTGTGTATTTGTTGTTATTGTTAACATGATTTCTTCTATTAGCAATCACCTTTCAGAAGGATTTGTTAAGTATTCTACTTTTCAGTGATGTTGAGCATAATGAACCATTTACTTTTACATGCTAATAGTCTGTGTCAAGTTCTTTAGAGATGCTTATGTAATCTACGTTAATGCCAAAAAAAGGCAATGTATCAATAGGCATTTGTTTAGAAATTATGTATTGTCAGATCAATTAGGTTGAATTTAGCCAAGGTAAAGCAGTGTGGAGCAAGGATCTCAGACACTAAGAGTTTGCTGACAATGTCAGAACCCCAAAAAGCTATCTGCCTTATTGTAGGGCATTAACTAAAACAGCTTTGGCAGAGAATTAGGGCAGAATCCATCCCAGTTCCCAGAGTAAATTATTGCAGTTAGGTTTTTATATATGTTTTCAGTTATGCTTATGCACTTACAAGCATTTGCCCAAAGATTCTATATCTTTGCTTTTTTTTCATATTATAGTATACCTGGTGATCTTTCCAACCTGCAATATCTATTTTTCCATATATGTTTTTACCACATATATTTTAAGAGCTGTGAATGTAAGCTCACATTCCCTTATTCCAAATCCTTAAGGTCATATGTACTTAGGTATTCACAACTTTTCAAATTTCAGTAAGATAATACTTTATATAATAAAACTCCCAGAAGGGTCTGGGGAGGTACCTCTTATTCAACCATACTGATATCTTCACAATATAACAAATGAATATTTATACCAGCTGGAATGAACAAACTATCCACAACACAAAGCAGGTTTCTCCATTAAACAAGTTTGCTGCAAACTCTTTTTAAAACTTTGGTGTTCCAGGGCTTTTGCATTTTTGAAGTGCTGATAAAATATGTAGAATCACACTACATAGAATCATGTGATTTATCATCCATTTTCCTATGGATGGAAACTTAGGCTATTTTTGGAATTTGATTATTAAAAACAACAGCACAATGAACATTTTAGAAAATGCGTCTTTGGAAAAATACAATAGTATATCCTTATATTGAATTTCCAGAAGCAGAACTGATATGCTGAATGAAGGGTTGCTTGACACGTGATTTTACATTTAGACAATATTGCCAAGTTACCTCCCAAAGAAGTTTGTGCCAGTTTATTATCTCACTTAACAGTAAGGATGTGAATGTCTATTTCCCCATATCTCTCCTGTACTGTGTTCCTAAGCCTGCTGTAACAAAGTACCATAAACTGGGTGGAATACATAGTAAAAATGTATTGTCTTACAGTTCTGGAGGGTAGAAGTCTGAGATCAAAGTGTTGGAAGAGTTGGTTCCTTCTGACAGTTTTGATGGACACTGTTCCAGGCCTCTCTCTCAGCGTTTGGTAGCCTCAAACACCCTGTAGTTTGTAGATGACTGTCTTCTCCCTGTGTCTTTACATCTTCTCTCTGTACACATCAGTCTCTTTGTCCAAATTTCCTTTGTATAAGGACATCAATCATATTGGATTAAGGCCTACATTCATGACCTCATCATTCCTTGACCTTCTGTAAAGACTCTTATTTCCACCTAAGGTCACATTCACAAGTACTGGCAGTTAGGGACTCAACACCTTTTCAGGGGACTCAATTCAATCCATAGTATTTCCCAACATTGATTATTTTTAACCATTTTTAAAGTTTATTTATTTGTTTTGAGAGAGAGAGAGAGAGCACAAGCAAGGGGGGTACAGAGAGAAGGAGAGACATAATCTCAAGCAGACTCCACACCATCAGTGCAGAACCTGATGTGGGGCTCAAACTCACAAACTATGAGATCATGACCTGGGCCGAGATCAAGAGTCAGTTGCTTAACTGGCTGTGCCAACCAGGCACCCCCAACAATGACTATTATTAAAGTTTCCCAATATGATAAGTAAAAAATAGTGTCTCACAATTTCTATTTGCATTCCTTTAAGTTAGATTTGAGTATTTTTTAAAACTTTTTATTTTGAAATGAATATTGATTCGCATTTCTTAAAAAATGATATCTCCTAGTGGTGCCTGGGTGGCTCAGTTGGTTAAGTGTCCGACTTCAGCTCAGGTCATGGTCTCACAGTTCTTGAGTTCAAACCCTGCGTCGGCCTCTGGGCTGACAGTTTAGAGCCTGGAGCCTGCTTTGGATTCTGTGTCTCCTCTCTAACTCTGCCCCTCCCTGCTCACTCTCTCTCTTCTCTCTCAAAAATAAACATTAATTAAAAAAAAATGATGTCTTCTATAACTGCAGTACAATATCAAAACCAAGAAACTGATGCTGATATAATGCATTTTATTCAGTTTTCACCAGATTTTATGGTGAAAGAGACAGAGTACGGGGGGGGCGGGAAGGAGAGGCAGAGAGAGAGGGAGGGAGACACAGAATCCAAAGCAGGCTCCAGACTCTGAGCTATCAGCACAGAGCCTGATACGGGGCTCTAACCCATGAACCATGAGATCATGACCTGAGCCAAGGTCGGACGCTTAACCTATTGAGCCACCTAGGTGCCCCAGGAATGCTCTTATGTTATAGGATACAGTTATACATGATACATGCATCAATTATGTGTTTTTATTGCTAAGTAATATTTCATTTAATTTTTTTTATGTTATTAGCTGTTTGGTGTGTGAATTGCCTGTTAAAAAAAGTATTGCCTCTCATTTTTATTATTGTGTTTGTCTTGCCTTACTGGTTTTTTCCCCCATTTAGAATTTTCTCATCATATCAAACTTAACAATCATTTTTTGGGGGGTCCTTGATTTTTATTAATTCACAGAAAGGATTTCCACTCAAAACTTAAAATGTTAAGTTAAATCTCAAACCTGTCTAGAATTATTCCGTGTGTATTTAAGGAGTGAGGTAGTGATCCAGATATTCTGTGGGTTTTAAGTATTCATTTCTTATAGTTTATGCTATGAAACATTTGGGCTAACCTCAGTGTATATGTATGTTTTGGTACCTGTACAAACCAGTCCCCCTGCTTGGCAAGAATATGGTTTGTGAGCCCTGGGTTAATTATGTCATAAAACTCACTTAGCTGCTAAAAATCACCTGCCTGTTTGGTAGGACAATTGCCGAGAATTCCAGATCTACATGAAAAATGGGAGTCTAGGCAGGCGTAGCTAAACTTTAGGAAATATGCAAAGTGTTAACATGCAAAATACAGAGTGTAGATTTTCTAGCTGATGTAAGCTTGTGGGCTTCTAGCCAAATTACCAAGGTACATACTTCTAAATCTATCATCTGCTTTTTCTTTTTCTTTTTCTTTTTCTTTTTTTTTTTTTTTTTTTTTTACAAAATGTCCTCCCTCCTCCCTAACCCTAAGACTAGCAAATGCAGGTATGTAGGATACTGGGTATAGTTTCAACAGAGCTTTCCCACTTATGGGGAAGACAGGTTCTCAGTGGTTAGGCTGTACTTCCACCTGAAGACACAGTGACCTGTCTTGTGACAGTCTTCATGCCCCGCCACTAGCCCTGTGTTGAATGTCTCAGGAAAGACAAAGATAATCAGGAGATTAGGTTCCAGACCTCATTTGGCCTTAGTGACTAGCTTTGGATGATTTTCCTCTATGCTGTTTATTTATTAGCTAAATGATCTTTCTGAGCCCAGGAGATATTCCTATAGGGAAGTTACCAACACATGCAAACACCAATAACTGGGAGAGGAACCATAAAGGAGTGTTGAGAGAAGCACATACCAGAAATTATGGCTGACTGCCTCCCAAAATAATCTCTGAAGAACCCAGTGGGTTCATGGCCCTCAGAGTTGGAAGGACACCCGTATTTTGTCTATGTGAACCCTCACTCAATGGACTCATTTCCTCCATAACATCTATACTCATGTAGCCTGATAATATCAATGTGACCTTGAAGTGAAGTAGTCTTGTGTGTTCATTCTGCTCCACGACTTAATAAGCTGTGTGACCTTGACTAAGTTACTTAAGTTCTTCTGTCATAAAATAGGGATAATAATAGTGTGTGCCTTATAATGTTCTGGTGCAGATTAGATTAGATAATTTAGGTAACATGCCTAACATTGTGCCAAGTACTAAATGTTAATTTGCCATTATTATCACTTCCAGTGTCTGGACACTCTTTCTTTCCGAGATCATCCCAATAACTTAGGGACAACCTGCAGTCAAGACTTCTGAACTCATTGTCATCTGCTATTGAGCCCACACTGCAGGATTAATCTCCTCGAAGGTCAATTAATTTTGTTTCTTTCTTTTAATATTAACTTAACTCAGCATTTCAGAAATATGTATTACTCAGAGTCTGCACTGGGAAAAACTAGGAGATAAAATGGACAATCTGAAAAGCTCTTTCCTAATAAACTGTTAATGGATGATAATAGCTTAATGTGGCTGTGTTCCCATATAAGATATTTGTTATTTTAAGAAGAACCTTCAATGCCTTATCCTAAGAGATTTGCTAACAATGGAATGCCCATGTCCAAGGAAGATCATGTGGGAAGACAAGGGTGAATAATGTTTTTTTGTTTTTTTTTCCTTGCTGTTCTCATGAGATCATACAGACATATGCACTAGTATAGGGGGCATTTGTTTGTTTGCCTACATAGCTTTCCTTTTCATTGTAAGGGAATAGAACTCAACTCTTCCTTTTGGGAACTACCCTTTCCTAACTTGGTAAGACCACTAAGCTCAGAGTCCTTGGGAGCTTATCTAATTCTGGTCATGAGCACTAAGGACAAACCAGGTAAGCCTGGGGAACTATCTTTGCCTCTACTTATAGATCAAAAGAGAAATGATAGATGGAATGAGTGAGAGACACATTTTTGATGATATCTTTTAGGTACCTAGATACAGAGATGCCTGATCTAGCTAGCCAGTTATTTAGTTCCTGATACAATAACACCTGACTTCTGACTCACATCCTTAGCTTACTTTTCTCCTTTGTCCAAGGGGTTTGAGGGAATTCATATTACAGGCAACTAAGGGTTTTGATTAATAAAGCTGTGTACAAATCGGTCTCTAGTTAAGGGTGGAAGACTTACAAAAATCTGTTACCACCATTGAATGGAGAATTTGCAATTTATGCTATATTGGTCAGAAGTCAACAGCAAAAAAGTAAAGCATAGACCTTATCAATATATCTCCACTGCACAAAAATCCTCTGATGGCTCTCCTTGCTTTCTGATAACAACATATAATCCTCTTTGAATCAGACTCAAGCCTTAGTTCCTACATTAGTCATTCTCCAAATGCCCATCCAGTTTTCTGCACTAACACCTCCATGATGCTCCATATGTCTGCCATGTTAGTTCCTGACTTTTTGTTTTGTTGATTAGAAATTTAAGAGCTTGGGTTCTACCTTTCCAGAGATTTGATTTTACCTTTTCATTGGCCTTGGACAAGTGGCCCAAAGTATATAATCTTCAATTTTTTTTTCAACAGAAGAGTGCAGGAAATATTAGTAACAACTGCAAAGCATTGTTGTATGATTTAAATGATAGTGGACTGAAGTGTCTGGCTTATAATAAGTTCCCAATGACTGTTAGCAATTGTTCTTGCTATGACTTTATCTCTTTGGAATGTAGCACACAGCTTCCATATGATAGTATCTAGATAAATTGAAAAATTGTTCAATGCATATTTTTCTCTACCACATTGGAAATTCCTTGTTTTATGGAGGCAGGGCAATAATGGTCAAGACAGTTGAGGGACTGTGAAGCCAGTCAAACAGGTTTTAACGTTGGTCATCCTTTTTTTTTTTTTCTTTATGAGACATGGGCAAGTCACTTTCTGGGAGCCTCTGTTTCATCACCTGTATTTGGTGATACTGAGAGTACATACTCTTAGGATGTCAAGAGGATGAAATTAGATGATCTAATTAAGTTAGTTGCATGAACTAATAACCTTCCTCTCCTCCTCCCTTTAGTGTCTGGTGTCTAGCATACACTGATCTAATAATCCTTGGCTAAGTAGATATTATTAATATTCTTTTAAATATTGTTGTTTGGACTGCAAATAGCAAGAAGACCAAAAAATAAAATAAAATCCTAAGGCAAGCTCAGTTTGTTTATGAGTATCTATCTGTACATGCCTAATGTCTGACACCAAAATTCTTTATCTTGTTTTACATGGAATGGAAAATAGCAGAACTTCTGCCAGCTGTCCTTGAAAAGAGGAACTTTTTTTCATGGCTGCTCAAAATCACTGACTTTCCACTTTTCATTGAAGGGCTTTCAGAAAATCTGTGCTCCTTCATCTCCACCTTGCTTCTTTTCTACCACACAAATCATACCAAAGCTTAAACCATTCCAGTCATGGTGACAACACCCACTTTTATGCTAAGTGCTTCCTCTGGGTTTAGTTATGCAAAGCCTGGTATTCCTGTTGTGCAACAGCATAAAAAGATCAAGATGAATGAAGCTATCCATTCCAGCACATAGCCAGAGTAACCTGAATTCCTCTCTCAAGGAAGGACAAAACCCAACGTAGACCATCATCAGTTAAGTGTACAGTTTCTGTGTAAAGTGCATTACAAGCATTGGGCTGGAGAATGCTGAGAAAAATAGCTCATACTATCTTTAAAAGACCCCAGCCCCATGCTTCATTTTCAAAAGGGTTGCTACTAAATAAGTAATTGTAGCTGATAAAATAAGACTAGTCCCTAGCAATTTACTCCCCTTTGTATGATACTACACTTCTTATTTTTTCAAATCTCATTTGACATTGAAGTGGATAAACTCCACAAGCAAGTGGTCCATGAGATCTTGGTGACCGATACCTACACTATTTTTTCAGCTCAGTGAGCAGGGAGTGAAAGTAATGATGAGGTCAGCATAGGTGTTCATCAGTTTCTTTTAAGAAGCACAAGATTCTAGAGAAAATCTGATGAGATTTTCTCATCAGAGGCAGTTCAATTTTCATGAATGCCTAACCCAGTGTAACCAAATTAACCAACAGGAATAATCTGGGGATTTATTAAATTTATTGGATTTGTTAATCCAATGCAACATTGGAAAATTAAAATGAAAGCATTTCACAAAATTTTGTTTAAATTTTAGATTTATTCATGGAAGTTCATATAGCTGTGAAGACATGAAATTTAATGTAGTCATTAAGAACATGGGTTTTAAAGTCACATGGCTTGGGTCTGAAATCTTACTCTACTGGTTTCCAGTTGTGGGGTTTATCCCCCATGTATCGGTTTCACAGTCAGATGAAGATAATAGTAACTCTTCTTGGTGCTGTTGAGACATTAACTCTGTGTAAGTTCTCTAGTTATAGCAGTTGGCACTTGGTGGAGGGCTCCATACATGTTAGCCATTATGATTTTTAATTAAGGATTTAATAGCCAATGCCTGATCATTATGGAATACCAGTTTATGAGGCACACATTTTTGAGGCAGTCATTCTTGAAGCAATCACACACTGCCTATGTGATGTTAACATGAGGTTACAGACTCTACAATCAGCCTCAAGGACACTAAAAATAGATTTTGATGGGATTATCAAATATAAGGGGACATTTTACACTCTCCACTTAGGAAATCACTACCCAAGTTAATCAGGAGAAGTCTTCTATGTCCCTCATGGTCTCCCATTAGTCAATTCATCTCCCTCCTCAGGGAAAGTAATTAGAACAAGAGAACTGCAGGCAATTTTTCAAACGTGTCCTTTATTCCTATTGTAGACAGTGACATCCATTGAATAGGAGCATTCTGGAAGAAATCCCATGCTTTCAGTGCTGTTTGGGTTCCCTGTGAATAGCTTGTAAAAGCTTTTCTCTTTGCTCACTTACTTTGTGTATCTTCCCATTGTCATCCCTGGTGTCTGGCCTGCCTGCATTACCATAAAATGATGGGTCTCTCTTAACTCTAAACTAACTTCCAGCCTCATTACTATGTATGAGGTCTGATTTTACTCCAATTTAGCATTAATAGTCTAATTTGTAGACTCCCCAACTGAACAGCAACATTTTAAATGACCGTTTTGTCTGAGATGTGCCATTCCTTCTATTTTCATGTATATGCCAACATCAACACCAACTACCAACTGCTAACAAAGGGACTTAATCCCTTATCTGCATCAGGAAAGGAGCCTGGAAAAGCCTCTGTCTGCCTTGGCCAAGTGTCAGCAATTTGCCTTTGGAGACCACTGTCATTTAAAGGCTATTTTACTGCCCTCTGAGCTCATCCCTTAGGCTACCAGGGAGCAGTAGATAATAGGGCTTCAAGTGACCTTGAAAACGAACAGATAATGTGAGATTGTTGCCAATATTTTCTTTCACTTTTGAGAAAACAGCCCTGCTGTCTATGTGGACAACGCAGGAGATGAGGTGTAGCTTAATTATTTTATAAAAGCCAGTGCATGCAATGCCCAGTTTCTGTTCCCAGAATGTCTTTTAGAGCCAGTTAGGGTTTAGGGCAAAGAATGGAAGAGAGAGCATTTCATGCAGTGCTGTTGTCAACATTACTCTTTATTTGTGTCATTCCAGACGGAAGAGCTTCCAGATTCAATGTCTGCCATCAGTGTTTTTTGTAAGATGAAATTTCACATGGAAGGAGAGAAAAATTTTGTTTTTTAATCAAAAGTGAAGAGATAAAAGCAACTCAATGCTGTTAGGACACAAAATGGTTTCCGAAGAACCCAGCTTGCAGGTTTGAAGCTGGGATCTGTCATTGCAGTGGAGGAGATATATGAACAGAGTCTCTTTGCCGTGTATTTTAATTGAACATTTTGGAAACAATGTCAAAAAGCAAAAATAAAAGTGAAAGCAAAAGCAAACTGAAGTATCCTTGTAACTCCCTGGCAAAGTATTCTAGTTTTGAGGTTGTTAAAGCAGCTTCCTTAGAGTTCCCCTCCCCTCAAATACTCCCTTCCATCAAGAGAGAAAACAAAACAAAACAAAACAAAACAAAACAAAAAAACAAAACAAAACAAAAGAGCCTGATAAAGAGCTCTCAGGGTCCTGCAGTGAACACCTAAAGTCTTCAATGGTTTTCTTCTCAGTCCATCTCCCCAAATCGTCAGCTACTGCATCCCTTCTTCAAACCAGCCAGTGTTACTCATTTATTCTTTTATACTCCATGTACAAGGGACTTATTCATACTCCCTTCTGTCACTGGATAACAAAGCACTTTATTCCTATTCTCGTCTGCTTTCGAGTAGTCAGAGAAAAAAAGATTGACTTTCTACCTTCTGAATTTCATAAATGATGAAACACAGAATGTATCTAAGCCTATAAATGGGACTTGAGAAGACAGAAGAGCTTCACAGGAAGAAAGGAAAGGTGACACGGAGTTTGCAGTGAAGCCACCAGTTGTTTCTGTGCAAGGTTTACCCCCACTAGGACCACCCACAGAACAGGGACACCAGTCGCTCCCTTGCCCAGAGCTTTGGGTCTTGGTTGGTACCCAGTGGAGGGGAGATTGTCATAAGGTCTTTGCATGACAAGCAAGTGCAAAGAAAATGAGTGAGAGACTTTGTCACAGGCATTGTGACCTTATTAATTGTTAGTATCAGAGATGAATGAAGGTCCTTGCTGTAGCCTCACAGGTTTCTGAACAGTTAATGCCTCCTGGTTAGTTGAGGTGTCTTTAACCAGAACCCAATGCAGAAAGAAGGGAGACCATATTCTGGACAGCTTGGAGCACCCTCAAAGGGACATCTCCACTAATCAGGACATGACTCAGCCTGTTCTGAAAAATGATCCTGGAGTAGAAGGAAATGACAGGAGAAAACACAACCACCAAACCTGCAGATTGCCCAGGGCTCTCTCAGTGTACATTCTCCTCTTGAGGCTTCAGCCTCTTGGTCCTGATGGAGGACCCTAGAATGCTTTATTTTTCTCAATATTTTAAACAGAGATTTTTTTCAACAAAAACCCATACTCTTTGATGTGGGAAACAAATGCAGAAGGAAATGGCAGATAAGATTAAATTTCCTTATAACTTGCAGCCCATTGACAAATACTTGAAGCTGGCAGAGTGAAATTTTCTCCAGGAACTCCCTACTGTCTTAATGCTAATGCTTTGCTAGGGGGGAAAGAAGACCTTAGTTTGATAATAGCTAGGCCTCCAGTATCCGGAGTCTTTTAGCATATGAAAATTCCCTTTGACTTTACCTCCTCCCAACTCCCAAGTATATAATCAGTGTCCTCATGGTCCCAGAACAGCTCTTTCTGCCCACTGGTCCTGTCCTTGTGCTTCAATAAAATCACCTTTTTTTTTTTTTTGCACCAAAGGCATCTCAAGAATTCTTTCTTGGCCGTGGGTTCTGAACCCCACCATCACCCCCAAACCCCACCACTTTTCCTGTTCAAGTTTCCACATCTACTAAAATTTTCTGTTCTGCATCTCTCCAAAGCTGGAGTTTGTCAGTAGTTCCTGGTGCTGTTACCCACCTAGAAGACTCAGGAACCAGTAGACACTGGGAGGAAGACAAACCTGGTTTGAGATGCTAGTGCTTACAGACATTTTTACTTCTTTTACCCCTGGAGAGAGATCAAAATCCTCTTTTGACTCAGTGACAATGTCTTTTGTGTGCAGAAAAGAAAGAGGGGCTTTTATAGTGTCACTTTCCTTGGCAAGACATTGTTTTGCATGAAGGAATTAAAGCCACCTTCTTCCTGGGTTTCAGTGATGTTCTCTAAAAACAAAAACAAGCTAATGGAACAAATTTCCACCACAGCCTAGCTGAATCTGCCAGTCACCCAGCATTTTACTCCTCTTACTGCCTTGTAAGCAGAGACATAGAAAGACATAGACAAAGAGATTCTGTTGGCAAAAGTGTTTCCAAGTTAATGTCAAAAGATTAGGAGATTTTTAAAAACTCTGGGAAGCCAGAGGCAAGAATCACAGGAAAGAAATACCATTCTGTCTCTGTTTCTCTGCAGGAGAGGGGACCCAGTTAAAAGCTGAGTATTTACAAATTGCAAAGGCTATAGGAGCCTAATTATCTTACCTGAAGTATCAATTAGTAAGACATAGAGCAGGAAGACAAACTCATTTGCTTAGAAGACCCTGGATGGGGTGCATCCTGCCTTCTGTGTCTGATCTATAAGGAGCCATAATGTGGCTTTCTGTTCTCTGATCACTAGGGAAGGCCCCTTACAGACTGCAGCCTGCATTTTAGCTGAGAACTGTTATATTGTCACACTACATGCTTTTCTTACACTTTGATTTGTTTGGGTCATTCAAAGGGTCAAAGGTCCTGTCAGTCCTTGATACATACATGGTTTGGCTGGAGGTAGGGTTCTTTTCTTGTTTGATAAGCTGTCCAGCAACCACCCTTCAAAGAGGGTGGAGAGGGAAGGATTGAGTTGACTAAACATAATATGCCCCTCTTGTAGCTCTAAAACACACAGGAAATTCCAGACTAAGTTGTTAGAATGGGCCATCCATTGCAGGTTACTTTTTTTATGAATAGAATGTTTTAAAAACATTTTCAGGTTTTCAGAAAAAATAGTGGAAAGTACAGAGAATTCTCTCTAGTAACCATGTCTTTTGTTTTCTTTATTCTGATACTTTGGCATCTGGGAGCTTGCTGACCCTGGAGAGACAGCCCTTTTGAGGACTGGTTGATTCTATGGGTAGTAAACAACTCATCCATGACTGTGCCTTCGAAATGCAAAGCAACCGATCCAGTTTCCACACCTCCAACCCACCTCTTCTGTGGGACTTTCACACTCTGGACCCCTAGCCACCTGCCCTCATCATACCGTAGCAGGTACTGGACAACCAGGATGGCCCTGTGCCCCAGAGACCACTGAAATCATTCAAACTAGCCAATGCCAAGCCTGCTGGCCCTGCCTCACCTGTTCCTTCATATGGAAACCAGAATAAAGGCTCACAGTTCCTCCTTCTCCTCTTGCCTCCAGGGTTGCCAGTGTTTTCTGGTGTGGCCCGAGTGGTGTGGTGCACCCTCTCCTCTTGGAAACTGTGACTAACAAACTATAGTTCGATGGCAGCCGTCTCCCCGTCTGTTAGCCTTGCTACATGTAAGTGATAACAAAATCTACATTTTAATGCATTTCCCCACACTCCATCAGCACCTCCAATTTGCCTATTATTAACATCTTGCACTAGTGTAGTACATTTGTTATGATTGATGAACTAATATTGATACATGATTTACTACAGTCCATAGTTTACCTTAGGGTTCAGCCTTCCCACTATATATTCTGTAGGCTTGGACATATGCGTAATAACATGAAACTATTATTATAGGATCATACAGAGCAATTTCACTGCCCTAAAATGTGTGTGTGTGTGTATGTGTATGCACACATAGAAGGGTGAGCTGTGAGTGGATAGATTGCCTTCCACTTCTGCTTTAGATTTTTATTCAAAATAGGTCTTCTAAGTGCTTTTGGAGTGGTGTACATTATAAAGCATGCCTACAATAGACTGTTAATCCAGAAGATAAAAGTAGCAAGCTATGGAAAGCTGTGGCTCCTGGTCATCACTAGAACTTTTGGCTGCATATTTATTCTCTTCCAGCCACAGTAAGGCAGTCCCTTGGCTAAGGCTGGCCCTTAATAAGATTAGGACAGACACTGTCAGAAGGTATGTGTGGTCACCCCAAAGACCCTCTCTCCTCTTGAGTCTGAGAGCTCTGAGTCCATATTTCATAAATACCTACCAATAAGCTCACACCTTTTCTGAGCTTTGTCCACCATGCTCCTCTCAGGAAAGTTAATCTCCCTCAGTGTTGGGGACCTATGGTTGATCTGGTATAAGTATATCTCTTCAAAGGCTTGGTGGTTTCATCTCACAGAATGAACTGGTAATGTAAAATCATATCCCATGGCAAGTGATAAATGTTACTTTAGAGTTATAATTATTTACTGTTTGCTTCAGGGTTGTCAGGGGGCATCTTGTGGCTTCTCAAATCTCCTCACAGAAGTGGGCACCTACTCTATCCCCCAACCAGAAGGTAAGTCCTGCCATTTAGTTGATGGTAACAGATTCACATGACTCAAGCACTTTATTCTTTCACCAAGTTCAACAAGAATGTTGTTCCCTAGTGAGAATCAATTTCAGTTTTATTTTTTGAGGTAAGTATGGTGTACGTAGTCACCCTGAGAGAGAACACATACCCTTTTGAAAATGACCTGCCTTATTACAAAACATCTTCGTAGGGACTACTGGATGATACAATTGAGCAATTATATCAGATGTTTAAATATGATTCCTTTTGCCAACAGTTGGAAATAACCCTTTAAAAAGTAGAATGTCAGACCCATTAAACTTGAAAGTGGAAAGAGGCACAAGCATCATGTAAGATGCACTATCTGTGGAGTATGTAATGGTCATATTAACAGCAAAATAAACAGTCCAACCATATGGGAACATTGTTGGCAACACAGTACACACAATAGCAGGTAATGATTAGTATTATTGTACTAATACAATTTGGAAGTATATATGGCTATTTATATTTCACAGTAAGTGGAGGCTTAAGATGAAAGGTGATCCTGAAACACAACTTGTATTATTACCAGCATTCATTATCATTAAGAACAGTTGTTTGGGTAAATTTCATTGTGCACTGTTGTGGACATGGCTATTACCAAGAAGCTCTAAGGCTGTATGCCATTTGTCACACTTAAATCTAATTCTAGATTACTCAGTCCACTACTTTTGGTAATATCAAGAGGGTAATAATTATCTATTGCTCTCTAGTATTTGGGAATAAGAAATATGAGGCTTATACCAAGTGCAAAACTTCAATCCACATCAAAACCTGACATAAGCCTTAATTAGGGGCATACAAAATTTCACATTACACCAAAAGACATGGATTACTTCCTATAGATTTATCTTATTCATTTGATAAAGAGAGGAAGCATGGAAGAAAGGAAGGGAGAGACAGAGGCAGGCAGTAGGCAGGCAGGAAGAATGGAAGGAAGGCAGAAAGACAGGAGGGAAGGGAGGAAGGAAGGAAGGAACCACCACTGGTTATCTAAGCACCCCAAAGGGCAATGGCTGTAGACAAGAATTGTAGACAGTGTTACTACCATGACACCTAAACCATCTTTCTGGAAATATGCTATCACTAAATAGCTCTTTCTCTTAGCAGTATACTGCATAGAGAAGGTTAGAAATTCTTTGCAAGAGCTTACCCTTCTCATTCCCCTTTCTCCCTTCCTAAGAGACTACAGGATAACTATAGCTCAACAAATATTAATGGGATCTTGAATAAGAGAAAGTGAGCAAATGTTGTCTGAAACAAATTCAGATTTCTGGGTTTTTCACCTTAGAGGTACCCTGGAGTTTAATGGATCTTTCCTCACAAATATCAGGAAGTGATAACATAAGACCTGAATAATTTACTGAGACTGGATCGCTGGTTTCCTAAAGCCAAGTCCCGAGTTGTTCCCACTACATAGACAGCTGTCCAAGGAAAGAATTTATTTTTCTTATGATATCATTAGTAAATAACTTTCTCTGCACTTTTATCCAACTGGTCAAAAGCACCCCGTGCTCCTCCTGTCAGGAGAGAGAATGTACCCGGGGAACTGGGGCCCTGAGGGCATCTAGGCAACTGGCAATTGTAGGGAAGGATGAGTATGGGAACTTGAGATCAAACCGGACCTCCTTTCCCCCTTTTCTCTTTCACGGGTGTGCTTAGCGCACCTGTAGACTTACCTCACCTGTTAGCTTAATGACAATCCTGGACATCTGTGGGAGACTTGACCTCACTCCCACCCAAAGATGTTCATCTTGACAGTGTTTTTTCTTTCCCTTTGATTATATAAGGCAGCTTCCAACTTGTGCTCTGGGGGACATGCTAGAGAGCCTGTGGTTTCAATCATCCCAGATGACTAAAGCCTGTTTCTATTACTGGGAGTATATTAACTATTTCACTGATATTTTCTCATGGTCCCCTTAAAGCTGTATTCCACACAGTACTTTCTGAGGACCACATGTGATGCTTTATGGAAAAAAAATGTGTGCCATCATCAAACAAGTTGAGTGGGACTGCATATTCTATTTCCCCCTTTCAACTGCATTATGTGTTTAGCATTTTCAAGGTTCTAAGAACTCCTGTAGAATATAACCCAGTTTACTTCACATTTTGTTGGGTATAGATTGCAGTGTAAGACCTTTCTTCATGTATTACTAGCATCGTCCCCCGAGACTGCTGAACTCTGAGGCGAAGTGTATACCAAACTAGGAGGTTTCCACTAAATGCTCTGGGGCCTATGCTTATCACACCCCAACTCCTCATTACATAAATTTTCAACTAAGCCAAGAACAGGAGAGCTCTACTATCTCTCATGAAATGGTGGATAGATACCCTTGTTATGTTTTCATCTTTATTTTAAAGAGTGATGACAGGGAGCATTTGGCTGACTCGGTCAGCAGAGCATGCAACTCTTGATCCCAGGGCTGTAGGTTGGAGCCCCACATTGGTTGTAGAAATTACTTTAAAAAAAACATAAAGAGTTCTCACAGAAATGTCCTAGCCAGGGTGGAGAGCCCAGCCATAGAACTCTAATATTCTTCTGCCAGACTGGTGTCCTTCTTTCCAGGTATCCCACTCCCAAGGAGAGTCCTACACGGAAGGATGGGTGATTTAGCAACAGGGCATCCCAAGGGACACAAGCCTGGCTTCAGGTGTCCTTGTACCACAGGGGGTCAAACACCAACAGCTGCTACCTCTTCTCAGTTAGCCTTCATCTATAGAAAGAAATGAGTTTGGAGCTTTAACATAGTATCCCCTAGCCAAAGCAATGGGGAAAGTGTCTGCCAGGTGTTTTCAAAGCAGTATTTTCAACAAGTATATTTTGATTACATCCTGTAAAACAAAACAGGTGATTGTGAGCACCTCATTTGTATTGAAATATCAGCCCAGGCCAGTGCTGATTCCAACCTTCTGGGGACTGATTCTTGACCCAACAAGATAAAATTGCTGCCCTTGGCCTTCTGTGGAGCAGAGCTCCCAGTGAGTGTCCCATTCTTCATTACCAGATGTAAAAACAGTGTTTCTCTTGAGACAATCTTTTGGATATTAAATATTTTCTGTTTGAGGAGGCCCATTCATTTGCCCCAACTGAGTGACAGAAAGTTTGCATAAACCCAAGAAGTTTTGGCAGTCACCTTTGTCTGACGTACAGAGAGCTTTTGTAATTTTAAGGGATCTCAACTCCTGTGCCAAGCCACTTGATCAATTTGCTTGGAAAACATACTTAAGGGGCCAAGTTCTTTGAAAACAGATATTTGCCTATGGTGGGGAGAGGTACTTGGACAAGGTTTCAGCTCAGATGACTTGTTTTTTAAATAAAATTACACAATGTAATGACATGGAATAACAGAAAATCACCTGATTCCCTGGGCTGTTCTTTGAGAGAGCTCTTAACTTTCCAGAATGGAGGCAAGTGGCTGAACTTTAAATTTGATTTCTGTATGACAAGCATCCATTTGGATTGGCATCAAGACAAAAGAGTAATGGCTTGGCAAACATTACAAAATCATGTCTACACTTTCTCTTTATACTTCTGAAGAATTTGCCAGCCAGGGTTTTGAGTTGGAAGCTCTCTGAGGTAGTAGAGATGGTACTAATGGGCAGTAATTTTAAGTGTGTATGTGTTTCACTCATTCTAAGTCCTTTTATTTGTCTTATCCAGTTTTCTCCATAGCCCCATGTAATACATACCATGAAAAATGGAAGTTAGAGAGGTTATGTAATATACTAAGGATCAACATGTATTAGCTACTGCTGTGTGATAAGCTATAAACTGGGTGGTTCCCTGGTCTTGGCTGGGCTCACTCATGGTGTGGTCAACTAAGGGTCAAGTAGTAGGCAGCTCTTTTGAATTTGGCTGGACTCTCTCAGATATTGGGGTGGGTTGGCAGTTTGATGGCCTTAGTTGCAATATTCGGACTTTCCTCCATGTGCGTAGTTATTCTCGAACCAGCTAGTTGGAAGCTATTCATGTGAAGGAGGCAGGTGAAGGACAAAATGTCCTTTGAAGCATAGTGTTGAAGATAGAACACCATTATTCTGCCACATATTTTGGCCAGGGAAGTCACAACCCTGTACTGATTCAAGGGGTGGATAAATAGACTTTACCTTCTAATAGGAGAATGGGCAAAGTTATAGCAGACCCATATGGAAAAAAATTAATAACATGGGAAAATTAAAGCAATATTATAGCAAACTCTCACATACCCACAACCTAGTTTTTATAGTTAATATTTTACTATATTTGCTTTATCACACATCTGCCCATCTACTTATCTTTTATCCATACAACACTCTTTTTTTAGGGTATATTTGAAATAAGTTTCATACATGTACCTTCTCACAAATATATCATTAGCTAGAGATCAGTATTTATCCTTGCTCCTTTTTGTTCTTTTCAAGTAAGATTTGCAATGGAATGTATAGTTAATAAGTGTGCTGACGACTCCCCACTAATGCATACACCTGCCCAACCCCAATTCCTGTCAAGATACAGGGTAATCAAGCACCCTAGAAATTTCTCTCATCCTCCTTTTCCTAAATCTCCACTCCTACAACCAAAGAGGCAACCACTATTCTGATTTTTTCACCATAGATAAGGTTTGCCTGTTCTACTACGAGGTGCAATCTTAAGGGTAATCAAACACTTGCTCTGGTGAAAAGTTTCTTTCATTCAGCATAATGTTGCTGAGAGCCATGCACACTGTTTCATGTATCAGCAGTTCATTCATTTTTATTACTCAGTAGTAGTCCATGTTATGTATACTCTGCAGGGTTTTGTTGTATATTCTCTTGTTGATGAACATATGAGCTGTTTCCAGTTTGGGGCTATTAAGAATAAAGCTGATAGGCAATTCTTATACAAGTGTTTTGTGTATACATGTAGTTGCCTACAGTAAATAGGTAGGAGTAGAAATGAAGGTCATAGGATAGACATGTTTAGATTGTAGTTTTACAAACAATTATATAGAATTGATATGTGACAAACACACATATTTAAAGTGCAACATTTGGTAAATTTTGACATATGTGTATATCAATAAACCCGTCACTAGGATAAAGATAACATACCCATCACACCAGGAAATTTCCTTATGCCTCTCTTGTAAGCCTTTGCTTCTCTCCTCCATCCTCAGGCACTCTACTTTCTCTTACTATGGATTTGTTTGCAATTTCTAGAATTCTACATAGTGAATCATACTATATGTACTCTTCTTTTGACTTTTTTTCATTCAGCATAATTTAAGGTTTGTCTTAGTATCAATATTGATCATCATTTTCAATTGTGATGTCAAAGCATTATCAATAGTTTCTTTTCTTTTTTTTTTTTTTGCAGACCATCATTCTATTCTATGTATATACTACAATTTGTTTATTCATGCATGTGTTGTTGGACTTTTGGTTTGTTTCAAGTTGTTTTAGCTATCACACATAATGCTGATATGTACAGTTCTGTATAAAAGTCCTGGTGTGGGCATGCATTTTATTTTTCTTAGGTAAATTTTGAAGTGTAGATTGAATACCCAATCATATGGGGAGTATATGTTTAACTCATCAAGAAATCTTTTTTTCAAAATGGTTGTACTGTATTTCATTTTCAAAACCAATATTAGACATATAATATCCATATTAGATGTATAATATCAGTTGTAACATGTGCTTACCAACATTTGTCATGGGCTGTTTTTTAAACTTGGCTAATGTAGTGGATGATGTGTAGTGGCAAATTTTGGTTTTAATTTACATTTTTCTCATTACAAATGAAGTTGAACATTTCTTAATGTGTTTATTTCCCATCCAAATACGTTTTTTAAATGTGTGATGTCTATTAAATATTTTATACATCTTTTATTGGCTTTTTATTGGTTTATTCTTACTTTGAGTCATCATATGTATATATATGTGTGGGTCTTATTGTAGACATAATTTAGATAATTTTGTAGCTTTATTGGGGTATAATTGATGTATGACAAACTGCACATATTTAAAATATAACATTTGTTTAAATATATATGCACATGCATATACACACTGACAACACAGCTTAATAATGTATTACAGATGCAAGACCTTTGTCTTGAGAGATGTGTGTTTGTAAATATTTTATTCCATGGCTTACCTTCTCATTTTTTGGTAAATATGTATTTTGAAGGACAAAAGCTTTAAATTTGACAATGCCTAAAATTTTTGTATGTATTATGAGTTTTCAGTGTTCTATTTAAGAAATCTTTGTCAAAGACAAAATTACTAAAATTTCCTCCTGTTTTCTTCTTGAACTTTCATAGTTTTAACTCATCCATGTACATATATAATCCATTTTTAGTTAATTTCTGTACATTGTATAAGGTAAAGGTTGAACTCTTTTGCAACATGACTATCTAATTGTTCCAGCAGAGTTTGAGGTAAATTATATTTTTTCCCAATTTAATTTTCTAATACCCTTTGTCACAAAACAAATGACTATACATGTGTGGGTCTATTTCTGGAGAGCCTATTATGTTCTTTTGACTTAAAGATTTATTTTTGTGCCATTATTATATTGTGCTGAATATTGTAGTTTAAAAATAAATCTTAAAATCAAGTATTATAGGTTTTCCATATTTATTCTGTCATTTTTTTTTAATTTTTTCTAGATAATTTGCATTTCTATGTAAATTTTAGAATCAGTTTGTCATTTTCTACACAAAAGCCCACTGGGATTTTGATTAAAGTAACATTGTGGGGGGTGCTTAGGTGGCTCAGTCAGTTAAGCATCTAACCTTTAATTTCAACTCAGATCATAGTCTCAGAGTTGTGAAATCAAGCTCCATGTTGGGCTCCGTGCTAAGCATGGAGTCTGCTTAAGATTCTCTCTCTCGGGGCGCCTGGGTGGCGCAGTCGGTTAAGCGTCCGACTTCAGCCAGGTCACGATCTCGCGGTCCGTGAGTTCGAGCCCCGCGTCAGGCTCTGGGCTGATGGCTCGGAGCCTGGAGCCTGTTTCCGATTCTGTGTCTCCCTCTCTCTCTGCCCCTCCCCTGTTCATGCTCTGTCTCTCTCTGTCCCAAAAATAAATAAACGTTGAAAAAAAAATTAAAAAAAAAAAAGATTCTCTCTCTCTTGGGATACCTGGGTGGCTGAGTTGGTTAAACACCTGACTCTTGATTTCAGCTCTGGTCATGAACTCACAGTTAATAGGATCAATCCCTGCATTGGGCTATACTGATGGCATAGAGACTACTTGGGATTTTCTCTCTCCTTCTGTCTCTGCCCCTCCCCTGCTCACACTATCTCAAGCTCTCTCTCTCTCTCTCTCTCTCTCTCTCTCTAAATAAATAAATAAATAAACATTTAAAAAAAGATTCCCCCTTTCTGTTCCTCTGCCTCTCTTCCCAACTCATGCTCTCTCACTCTCTTTCTCTCTCTGTCTCTAAAAAAAAATGAAAGTAACATTGAATCCATGGATACATAGATAAATTTGGAGAAGAAATTACAGTTAAAATACCGATTCTTCTGATCCTTGACTAAAACATATCTCTCCATTTATTTGTCCTCTTTAAGAAATATTTGTAGATTTGATTGTACAAGTCCTGTACAAATTTTTCAAATTTATCCATAAGCATTTCATAATTTCTAATTATACTAAAAATGTAATTTTTTAATTTCTTTTTCTGATTGTCCATTTCCAGGATATGTAAGTAGAATTAATGTTTGCATAGTAACTTCATATCTTGCAATGTTGCTAAAGTTACTTATTATTTCTAGTGTTGTTCTTACAGGCTCCCTAGTATTTTCTACATTTGCGACCATCCCGTCTGCAAATAAAGACCATTTGACTTCACTACTAATCTGTATGACTTCAATTTCCATGGTTAGGAATTCTGGGACTATGTTGTATAGAACTGGTGAGGTCAGGAATCATTACCTCATTCTCCTTCTTACAGGGACTACACATTATTTTGTCACTAAGTATGATGCTAGCTGTATGATTTTCATAGAATCTTCCTATCAGATTAAGGAACATCCATTTTGTTCCCAGTTTATTAGGAATAAAACTAGGAGTTTTCTTTATGATGCATGCTAGATTTTGTCAAATGTGTGTGTGTGTGTGTGTTTTACAAATTAAGATCATATGGTTTTACTTTTTTTTATTAGTTCATTGATATTATGAATGACATTAATTGATTTTCAAATTTTAAGCCAAACTTGAATTTCTGGGATAACTCACATGTGCTCATGATGCATTTTATATTGTGTATATTTGGATTTAACTTCTAAATTTATCTTGGGAATTGTTACCTCTATGTTTAGGAGGGATATTAGCTTCTAGTTCTCTTTTATTATCCTTTTGTCTAGTTTGGGTAATGCAGGCCTTATAAAATAAAATGCAGTGTTTCTTCTTTTGTATTCTTCTAATACCAATTGTATAAGATTGATATATTTTTTGCTCAAATGCTTGGTTAAATTCAGCAATGAAGCCTGAAGAGCCATTTTCTTCTAGAAATGTTTTAACTACAAAACCAATTTATTTATAGAGATATGGCTTTTCAGATTATCCATTGTTGTTTTGTGAGCTCTGGAAGTATATGTATTTCAAGGAATTCATCCATTTCATTTAACATGTGAAATTTATTTGTATAAATTTGTTTATAGTATCCCTTATTGTACTTTTAATGTCATAGGATTTATAATGATGTCAACACTCGCATCACTTTTTTTTTTTTTTTTTAAGTAGGCTTCATACCCAGTGTGGAGCCCAAAGCAGGGCTTGAACTCTTGCGCCTGAGATCAAGACCTGAGCTGTAAATCAAGAGTCAAACACTTAACCAGTTGAGCCACCCAGATGCCCCTCATCACTATTTCTTATTAAAACTTTTTAAATGTTTATGTCCTTTTGAGAAAGGGAGGGAGAGAGAGAGAGAGAGAGAGAGAGAGAGAGAGAGAGAATGCACATCATGAGCAGGGGAGAGGCAGAGAGACAGAGACACAGAATTTGAAGCAGGCTCCAGGCTCTGAGCTTTCAGTACAGAGCCCAACATGGGGCTCAAACCCATGAATTGCAAAATCATGACCTGAGCCAAAGTCAGACACTTAACCAACTAAGAAACCCAGGCACCCTTCATCACTAATATTTTCAAATATGTCTTCTCTTCAGTTTTCTTGATTAGTCTGGCTAGTGCTTTATTATTTTTATTAATCAGCTGTTTTGATTTCACTGATTTCTTTATTCTTCTGTTTGATATTTAATTGACTTCCCTTATCTTTATTATTTATTTTTCTCTGCGTACTTGGGTTTAATTTTCTCTTCTGTCCTACTCGCTTCAACTGCAGCATTAGGCCATTGATTTGAAAATCTTATTATTCTCTTATATAAGCATTTTATAAGCCTGTCATTAAGCACTGCTTTAACTGGATATCATAAATTTTCATATATCATGTTATTTTATTTATTTCAAAGTACTTTTAAAACTGTTTCTTCCTTAACCTTCCCCTTAACCTTTGCTGTAAGTTATATGGATTATTTTAATATCCAAATATTTGGCAATTTCTACATATTTCTCTCCTTGATTCACAATTTAATCCCCTTTAATCACTGAACACATATTGTGTCATTTGAAAACTTTCAAACATTTTGGAATTTGTTCTATAATCCAGAATATAAGTATTGAAAATAATATTTATTATATTGTTCTTAGATGGAATGGACTATATTGCCAATTCAGGAAAGTTGTTTGGTAATAATGTTTAATTATTCTATACTCTTATTATTCTTGGCCCACATGTTCTATCAATTATTGACAGAGAAGTATTGAAATCTCCAAAGATGTTTGTGTGTATTTGCCATTTTTGATATTCTTTCCTTTATGTAGAACCAGATTTCCATCTGTATTTTCTTCTACCTGCATGACTTCTTTCAATATTTCCTGAAATCTTTAGATTGACTTCTTTTTTGGAAGGTATCTCTGTTAGGTATAGAATGCTAGGTTGACTTTTACTTGGTTTTTTCTTTCAGAACATTAAAGGTATTTTTCCACTGTTTTCTGACTTGCTTATGTTTTCTTTTTTTAATTATTTTTTTAATGTTTACTTATTTTTGAGAACTAGAGAGAGAGAGAGCAGAGAGAGACAGAGAGAGAGAGAGAGATACTGAGAAAGCAAGCTGGGAGGGCAGAGAGAGAGGGAGACACAGAATCCAAAGCAGGCTCCAGGCTCTGAGCTGTCTGCACAGAGCCTGATGCAGGGCTCAAACTCATGAACCACGAGATTATGAACTGAACTGAAGTCCGACACTTAACTGACTGGGCCACCCAAGTGTCCTGCTTATGTTTTCTGATGAGAGGTTGGATGTCATTCTTTCTTCACAAAAACTGTGTCATTTTCTGATCTGCTTTTAAGATTTTATCTTTTTTTATTTTTTTTAAATGTTTTTATTTATTTTTGAGACAGAGAGAGACAGAGCATGAATGGGGAGGGGCAGAGAGACAGGAAGACACAGAATGTGAAGCAGGCTCCAGGCTCCGGCTGTCAGCACAGAGCCCAACGTGGGGCTCGAACTCAGACTGTGAAATAATGACCTGAGCTGAAGTCGTACGCTTAACCGACTGAGCCACCCAGGCGCCCAAGATTTTATCTTTATAAATACTTTTAATCAATTGGATTATGAAAGGACTTGATGTAGTCTTCTATATCAAGAAGATGTAGAATTCCTTTTGCTTGGAATATCTGAACTTTTTCGGTCACTGAGTTTCTGATTTTCATCAAATTTGGGAAAATGTTGGCCATGTTTTTCTTCAAGTATTTTCTCTTTTTCTGACACTTGCTTTCTTTATGTAATTTTAATCATAGACTTGTTAGGGTGTTTGAAGTTGTCCTATAGCCCACTGAGCCTGCTTATCTCTTTTTCCTTTTTTTGCTGTTTTCTGGTATTTTTGATTTCTGTTTTTTGCATAATTTATATTATTGTTCCTTCTAGTGTACTAATGTTTTCTTATGGAGTTTATAGTTCATATTAATTTGCTTCAGTGTATTTTCATCTCTAGAAGTTCAATCTGAGTCTTCTAAATATCTTATATACCTCCTGTTACCATGCTCATTATAACTCCTACCTTCTTGAACATAACAGAGTATATTTATAATAGCTGGTAATTTTTGATAATAGTTGGTAATAATTTCTCTACCAATTTTATCATGAATCATTTTTAATGGTTAACTTTTCTCCTTCTTATGAAACATTTTCCCAGCTTTTTTAGGGGGGGTAGTTTTTGGAATTGGATACTAGATGTGAATTTTTCACTGTTCGATCCTGGGTTTCTTTCACTCATTCATTCATTCCTTGAATTATTTTTCAGTTTTATTTCAAGATACAATAAAAATTTTTAGAATTAGTTTGATCTTTTTTGAGATTTGCTTTTACATTTTGTGTCAATACCACAGTAGTCTTTGGTCTGGGACTAATTTGACCCTACTACAGAGGTGATATTCAGAATTCTGAGTACTCAAGCTGAGTACCCAAGATATGCAGGGTTTCTCTTTTCTGGCTGCCAGCATTATATGTTATCTATTTCCTTTTCCCAGCTTTGGTTAGTTTCCTCATAAACAAGCACTGATTGGTACTCACCTTTGTGCTAGAAGGAAGACCCTGAAGTTCTCTATAGTTCTATCTGTGCAGCTGCTTTTCTGTTATTGTGCTCTGTGAGTTTTAGCCCTTTGTGTCTCCTTTAAATTGTGAACACGACCTCCTCAATTCAAGTGGACTGCTAGCCATGCTTTCAGTTTCCTTTCTCTATAAGTCGGTATGGAAACTTGAGGTAATAAACAGTTTATCTTAAGAAACATATATTGACCTTCTCTAAGAAATCAACTGTCTTGTGTTGTCCGTTTTCCAATACCTGTAAATTGTTGTGTCACATATTTTGTTTCCTTCTTAGTTGTTTAATGGCAGAAAGATAAATTTACATCTGTTACTCCATTATGGCTAACAGTGGAAATCTTTCTTTTGAGTCCACTCATATCTTAACTTTATAAGAAATTCCACGCCCTGTTCACAGTGGGCATACTATTTTACACTACCACCTACATGTATAAATTTTCTGATATTCCATATCCTCATCTATGTTTAGTACTGCCAGTCCTTAAAAAACTGTAGCCATTTGAGTTGTATACGTTGTTATGTTGTTATGGTTTTAATTTTCATTTTTCTTATACTTAATGTCCTCTGATGTTTCACATTGTCATTAAATATTTGTATATCCTCTTTTTGTGAAATATAGTCCAAATAGTTTGATAGATTTTATATTTGCTTGGGTATCTTTTTATTTTTAAACTATAGGAACTCTTTATATATTTTAGTAACTGATCCTTTGTCATATGTTTTTTGAAATATGTTTCTCAGACCATGGCATGTCATTCCATGTTCTTAATGATGCATTTTGATGAGTAGAAAATTTAGTTTGACAAGTGCAGTATCTCAATGTTTTTTCTTTAATGTTTATTGCTTTCTGTGTCCTAGCTATGAGACTCTTGCCCTCCCCCCATGTCATGAAGAAATTCTCCTATTTTCTTCTAAAATTTTCATACCTTTAGCTTTTATATTTAGATTGTATAATCAACCTCACATTAATTTTTGTGTAAAGAGTGGGCATGAATCAAAGCTTTTTTTTTTTTTTTTTCCTATGGATGTTCAGATTAAGCATCACCATTTTTAACAAGCTTCCAATTACTTTTGAGTTTCTTTGGTACATTAGTTTGAAAATAAATTGCTAAGTTTGTTTCTATTTCTGGGTTTTATATACTACTTTATTAATTTATTTCTTAATCCTCATGGCTGAAAAATCATATTGTCTTCATTAATATAGACATATTGTCTTGAGGTCAGATAGTATAAGTACTCCAACTTTGTTCTTCTTTATATGGTGGATATACTAGCTTCTTTGCATTTTGCTGTAGAGTTTAAAAGAGCCTGTCAATTGCTATAAACACATGGAGGGATTAAGTTTGAATAGGTTTAGATCTATAGATCAGTTTAACCAAAATTGATAATTTAATATTATTGATTCTTCCACATATGAGCATAATGTATACCTTTCATTTATTCAGGCCTTCTTTAATTTCTTTCACCAATGTTTCTTTCTCTTTTTCTCAGTGTAATGTTCTTACATATCTTTTGAAAACTATATTCCTAAGTATTTATTATTTTTGCACTATTGAAAATGGTATTTAAAAAATCTTATCTTCAATTTTTGGCTGCTATTTTATGTACTTTTATGGTTCATGCCAATCTTAGTTTCCCACCTTTCTGTGGTCAACAAGAGCTTGGCCAGATAATTCTCCATTTTTTTTTTCTTTTCAGCTCCATGACTGCCAAAGCTCTGCTTATTTATCTACTCCCCACACCATCAAATAGTGACCCTTTACCTGTGCAAAGCTTGGAATGTTGGTATCTTGATTCTTGCAATCAGGAAATACCCTCACAAAAAAGTAGCTATGAAATGTGAGCTCATCTCCATGGTTTTGCGTCTCAGCTATCTTAGTCTGTTTAGTTTGGAGATATATATAATATCTGGATTTGGGTATATATATATATACACACAAAAAATATGATATAAACAAAAACATAAAAAAACATATATATATATTAATAATATGTAACATATAACATCAAATATAAATATTTATATATACATATATATGTATATATACATATTATATTAACACACACAAAAAATATGATATAAACAAAAACATAAAAACATATATATGTTTTAATAATATGTAACATATAACATATCAAATATATAATGATATATGATATATACATATATATGACATATATGTTGTATATGATGTATTATATGATTTACATAATAATAGAGTATAATTACATAGTTTTATCTAATATATATTTTATGACATATACAATATTATATTAATATTATATTAGATTTATCAGCTTTTATTTGGTTTTTCATCAGGAGTGTTAGTTTTGCTATAAGCTACTATAACAGAAACAAAAGCATATCTATGGGTGACATTTTAGAGTTAATACTAAATGGATTAGAAATGGAGAGAGAAAGTGAGAGAATTAAAAATAATATTTTAAACTATTTCTATCACTGGTCTAAAATCTAGTTTGAAAAGATATTTGGAATCTATTTGGAATACATGGAGCTGAAATAACTCACTTCCCACTCATATCCTATTACGTTTTATCTCTACCTCTTTATTTTGTTCAGACTCTTTATGCTAATTTATGTTCTAATTTATGTAACACTAAGTCACCTTGCTTTTTCAGAGCACCCAGAGGTCAGGGCATCATTCACTGTTTTTATCCTTTTAGTAAGTCTTAGGATAATGTCTTCCACATTCAGGAACTTGACAAATACTTGTTGAGAGGGAAAGAGGGAAGAAATATTCATTTTTATAATAGTGGTTTCCAAGTTGAATATTATGTTTCTCTCAGCTGTACCTCATATGTGTAAATATAGTTAAATGTTTCTGTATAGGAATTCCTTCCTGGCATTTTCTGGGATTTTTCTACTCTTTTCCAAATCCCAGATCTTCTAAGAAATCATTTGAGAAATCAGGAAAACAGAAAGTATATAAAATTTCTCATATGAGAATAATTTTTAACAAGTAAGAGACATAACCAGGTCACAGGACTCTACTGAAGACAAGTCAAAAGCAAAAGAGGAAAGGCTGACAGTCAAGGGTCAAGCTAATCATTTCACTTAACCAGGAAAGAAACATACAGGATAGAAGCAAGCATGTTCAAATCAGTCTCGCTTGTACTAGTTGCCATATTATATGTGTTTTCATGGGTCCAGACGCTGCTACTAGTGAGGCATGCATGCAAGTAAAAAAAAAATATATATATATATATATATATACAAATAATATATATACAAATATATATATGGCACATATCAATTCAAATATATATATATATTTATATTTATATGCATAGCATACTTTGTACAACTCCTATAAATAGAATTCCAACAAATAGCCAAGCTTGGAAGCAAGAAAAAAAGTCCTTAAATTGGCAGTTTTATAAGGAGATTCTGTGGTGTGCTATTAACTTTGCTAGCTATAGGCTATAATTCTTTGTAAATTCTTTAACAGAAGAGATGCAAAAAGAAGGTGATGATGTTGTGAAATATTGTGACATGGAGTTAGAAACTAATCTAAAATCTGAATTAAAAAAGCAATAGTTACTTCAACCAAAAACCAGTATCAGAGCAAGTCAACAAAACCCAATGAAAAGATGCTATTTGAACATATTAAACAATGATGTGACCAACTTCAACACAAAATGAAAGACATTTTCTATATCTAGAATAGTTATCATGAAACAAAGGTTAAGATTATGGAATATGGCATTTAATCTTTTGTTTCTTAAATTTTATTTTAAGAATGCTAACTTTTAATGTTAAATATGTGTAGTATTATATTTCAAATTTTATAAAATTTTCTTTTGTGTTAATATTCCCTCTATTTACTGCTTGTATTGTTAAATGTCTTTGTCAAGAAGCGGTCACTTTCTGTATTTCTGAATATTTTGTATATTTCCATGTTTTTTAGTATTTTGAAATATATCAACATATATTTATTAATAATAATATATCATACACTTAAATATATATATATATATAACATTTGTATATATTTTTTAAGAAACCTCTAAATAACACCATACAAAATGGTAGTGAAATCCTACCACAAGAATATGATGCCTTGTTTGCTCTGTTTACTATTATGGTAATTTGTTATATTTAAAACACATAAATAAAGAGTTATGAAAAATGAGTAAAATTTAATATTAATAATACTGGGATTTTTAATTTATCTTTCATGAATCCTCAATTTTAATATTGGGGATTTGGAAACATGATATACAATTATTGAATCTGCAGTTTTGTCTTACAAATTATTTATTGTACTCTCTTTCTAGGACAACCCAGAGTGTAATACTTCTCAAACATTTTTTTTTCAACACTTAACCTGGGGTTCAATCAATGGTAGAAGCAATGACTACATTTTTGCTATAAGCTTGTTTTGAGATTTGATTTATCAAAGTTGTATGGCTCTACCCCAAGTCAATAATCCATGATAAGATTCTAAAGTCTCTGAAGCTTGATAGCATTCAAGAATGCTTGATTGTACTATACAGTAGTAGATGGCCAGTGAGGCTTTCATTTCACAAGACCTGATTCACTTCCATGACCAGTTTTGAAAAAAATGGAATTAAATGATTAACTTCCTATTTTTAGGGTAGGTTTTTCTTGTTTATTAGCTTCTTTATCTTGCAGTATTTATTAGATTATTATTTGGTGCAGATCAGGAAGTTAACTGCAAGGTACCTCTTTTGCTAGTCACTTACACCACAAACACCAACAAACAAACAAACAATCATAATAAGGGTGTAATTTTTGAACAAGAACAAATGAGACAGTCTAATTTTGTGGACTGGGGTGATGGTTGCCATACTTATCATTTTATCTTAAGAAATTAGTCTTCTATGCAACTTCATTTTATATATGGATGCAATCATTTTTCTGTAAGAGAGTCTATACATGTTAAGAAAAGTCATTCATAACTAACACTTATAGAATACTATGGAGCTTGGGAGGTCATAAGTAAGAGGGGATGTAAAGATTTAAGAAAGAGATCCAGAAGAAACTTGAAAACATTGGGGCTACAATCAAAGGAAGGAAAGGTATTTAAGGAAACAAAGGTATCAGTAATATCAAACATCCAGCAATCTCAGTGAAGATGAGGAATGGATAGTAGCTATCAGAATAATCAAAAAGTTGTCGAGGTAGATTGTTGAGTGAAGTAGATGAGTGAAAAAAAAGTGAGAAAATTATATAATGTGTGGGGATTACCTCCAAGAATTTTAGCTATGGAAGATGACATAGGATTTTTATAAGCATGGAGAAGGCTCAGCAATCTCTCTAAGTCTCAGTGTTTCTATCTTATATAGATGGGATTTTAACATTAATAACACATATCTGCTGCTTAGTTGGGAACTGAGTGACAGTAAACCTATTTAAAGTGTTTATCACTTATCACAACATAGTAAGCACCTAGTAAGTTTATTATTTTTAACTTTGAAAATCTGACGAAAGTACTATAGCATTTCTTTTTGTATTCATTCAGTTCCTTTGAATACTAGCTTTTTTGGTGTGCTGCCTGTGTGAGCTTCGGTGAATTGTGGAGTTTTATCATTTGCCTTTTTAATTGAGTTAGTTTTCCGTTTGCTGCTTATTTCCAGAAGTTTCAAACAAAATATGTTTCATTATATATTCCTTTGTCTGTCTCTCTCTCAGATCTGCACACTAAAGGACACTATTTTGAAGGCTTCCCAACCTTACCACCTCCTGTGTTTTCTTAAAATCCAGTGGTATTTCAGTTTTAGATAATTATTTTTGCATTAGGCCTCTAAGTACTTAGAAATTATTTTAGCAACTGTTTTTAAGTTTCATAATCTATTTTGTCATGTAGTTAGACTACAACTGATATGAATTGATTAGTCTGCTCTGTACCTTGTTGCTCCTTTTATTTTAAAGGGTAACTTATTTCTTTTGTACCATAAAGCTGTATTTTCCACCTAATTCTGTAATGATTTCATGCTTTATATACATTTTTTACTCCCTTTGTAGAACTTCTGTGGGATGGATTTTGGAACTTCCAGATTTGTTCCATGTTTCAGTGTTTTTATTTTAATATCCATCTTTTGTTTCCCTTACACAAGTTTTCCATCTTAAAAATTTTCATTTTCGGGGCGCCTGTGTGGCTCAGTCAGTTAAGCATCTGACTTCAGCTCAGGTCATGATCTCGCGGTTCGTGAGTTCAAGCCCCGCGTCAGGCTCTGTGCTGATGGCTCAGAGCCTGGAGCCTGTTTCAGATTCTGTGTCTTCCTCTCTCTCTGACCCTCCCCCGTTCATGCTCTGTCTCTTTCTGTCTCAAAAATAGATAAACGGTAAAAAATTAAAAAAAAATTCATTCTCAGCAAGACTCTTAATTATATCATTCAGTCTTTAATTTTTTGTTTCCATGACAATACTTGAGAGCTTTAAGAACTCTTGAGATTTTTTTCCTATTAAGTGCTTCCTTTACATCTATTTATTCCTCTCTTCTTTTCATCCTTAACCTGCTTCTGCTCCTCTTCCCACTTCTCTTCTTCTTCCTCATTCTCCCTTTCTTCCTCCTCTCTCTGGCTTATGTTTTTAATGGATTATATCTCAGTTCTTGAAAAGACTGTTTATTTCAAGATTTTCCTTTCCGTGCCATTAATTTTATTCCTTAGTGTTTGGTCTATTGTTACTGTATTTGAGGCCCCTTTCTAGGTTTGATTCTTGAGTATCTATAAAAAATTGTAGATAAGGGTCCAATTAAATTATTATTAAGTATAGTCATTTTTCTTGCTCACAATGACAATCCCTGGAAAGAAATAAAGCTCCACATAAGAATACCACATCTGGTGATTTCAGGAGACCAGTGTGATGGCAATGAAGTGGAATTCACAATCATTATCCTCTAAGTTGGGAGTCTTCCTATACCTCGCGTGGTTTTTTCTGTCACCTAAGACTGTTTCTCCAGGACCAAGAGGTTTCTAGTGTTAGAACTCTACACCAGAAGGCTACATTTTTTGTTTCATTCTGGAGGCAAACATGGAGGAGGATGGAGGAGAAAGATGATGACCCTAAAAGAAAAATTGCCAAGCAGAAAATAAAGTCTTTAAAGTAACAGAAACTTTAAAACGTATTCTTTTAGAAGATGAAGGAATCAGGAAAAATGTGGTAAGCAACGTGGAAAACATAATTATCATAACATTTAAAAGAAAGAAGATTATCAAGTTAGACAGTATAGCTTACCCTTCCCAATATTAGTTAAAAACAAGAACCCAATATTAAAATATAGAAGTATTTTACTCTTTCTTCCAAGATCTGGACATTCTGCCTTATCTTTGCTTGTTTGTGTTCTTAATATGTTTTTTCTATGTTTTGACATAAATTTAATCTTTCCTATCTGAAAAAAGAGCCCCAATGAATGAAAGAAACATGTGGGCAAGAATTACCTCCAAAGAGTACTTTCATCAAGGTAGACTAGAAGAATTTAAATGCTTTAGGCATTTGATAAATACTATGTATAAACAAAAGTAGTGAAACTGCCTGCATTATAGATGAAAATAAGTATAAACACGATGGAAGTGTTGCTTGCAGTTTCTGCTGTGAACAGGGAGTATAAATTAGAATCATTTGATGTAGCATCAGAAGTTTGGGGTAAAATCAGAATGCAGAAAAGTAAATGAAAGTTGGATAAAGTAATGAAAAACCAAGAAGAAACATTGAAGCCAAAAAAAAAAAAAGGGGGAAAGAAAGGCAAAATCAAGATGAGTATTAAATTTCATAAAAAACATGGAGATCAGAGAAAAAAATGATCTATAGATTGATGAGCTCCACAGATGAAATAACAATTGGATATTTTTTTTTCCTTTTGAGGCAAAATATATTTGTTTATTATGTGGTATGGGACATTTGATTTTCACTGAAAGGTGTTATATCCACTGCACGTTCTCTCTCTCTGGTTCAAGGTTTCTGAGCCTCAAAACAAATCCATTAAAATTTGAAAAGCAAAACAAACAAAAAATGATGAACAACATTATTCGTTTTTTTTCTTATTTGTGAAGATTCTCTAGTCATCTAATATAATGCTATGCAAGCTTAACAATTTTCCTGACAGATTCATATCAAAGCATGGAAAAATCCAGCCAGAAGGCTGTAAATGATAGCCTTCATTTGATAAACATTTCTTTCTCTTGTACTTTTTCAAAGAAATCTCTGTGGTGCTTTTACTCAGTTTCCCTAATGACTGCTTCACTAGGCTTTCATTATGCATCCAACCCTTGAGGGAAGTGGAAGTATGGATGATCCTACCAAGAGTCAGCAAAATTAAGACATGGATGATTCAGTTTCTCCCATTACCTTCCTCCAGATTAACCTCTTCCCAGGGAATTAGTATGAGTGAGAAAAACTTCTCACGAAAACAAATTTAATCCTCATTAAGATTTTGCCTGGTTAAAGGTTAAGGTATTAACTCTCCCAAGAAATGCTTCAAAGTCCACAGAAATGAATGAATTGAAATTCATATTCGTAACAGGACTCTTTGTTGATAGGACCTTGTCTTAGGACAATCTCATCTGATAAATATTTGCTCTCTGTAGCCAAGTATAGGGTTATCCTTTTAGAGAGACTATAACATTAAAACTTTTTTTTCAGTCCCGTTTCCTTACTACTGAAGAAACTGCAAATAAAAATCTGGCTTCATATTTTCTAGCAAGTTATTTGTATTTCCATTCCCATACAAATATTTCATCTTGATTTCTAGGACCCTCAACTTGATCCTATTGGGGTTTGTTTCACATGGGCTTTGTTTTTCAGATGCAATAATACTGAATACCTGTTTTGAGGAATTCTCCACCTGTATATTTGTGTCTTCAAACCAAATATAATTCCTGAAACACCCGTTTCCAATTGCCCGATTTTCTACAAGAGTAGTTTTCCTGGGTGAACTTGGTGTCTCCACCTACTTGTATCTCCTACTTATGCTGCCCCTCAAAAAATTCATGTACACTCACTGTCTCCACATTTTGTTTCATTGTCTCTTGAGCCCAGTTCTGTCAGGCCCTGTCCCCAATATGCCAACAAAAACATCCTTGTCAAGACCACCAGCCCCCATCTTACCAAGGCCAATGTCAATTTTCAGGGCTTACTTGAATTGTGTTCAGTGGCACATGACACAGCTGATCACTCCTTCCTTGCATAAATACATTCTTCTCTTGGGATAACACTGTCTCATGGTTCTTTCCCTCCCTTAAGTTATGTTCTTCTCAGTGTTATTCTCTAGTTCCTTTTCATATCCCTACCATTTCAGTGGTAAATGTCCCCAAGCCTCCCTTTTCTTTTTTTTCTCCTAAGATGATTTCATTCTGTGTCATATCTATAGATGTATTGTATAAACCAGGAACTCCCAAATTCATACTTATACACTGGAACTCCACCCTGAGTTCCTACCTCCAGCAATGCCCTCTTCATTTGTGTAGCTAATATGGATCTCTAAAACAATTAGTCAAAAATTAAGCTTTTGACTCTTTAACTCACTACAACTCCCACCCAAATCTACTCCTCTCATGATTTTACATTGCTCAGTAAGTGGACACTCCAAAATGACTCCAATTGATACCTCTGGTCCAATACCTCACCTTCCCATATAGCTCTAGCTTCTTGGCCATCCATTTTGCCACTTTGTAAGCTTGTTTCTATCTCAGAAGTAAGAGTAGAGAGCCTGCAGTAATGCTTTTTGTTGGGCTTTTAAAGACTCAAAAACAAAAACACAAACAAAAAACCACCCCCAAAGACTAGTCCATATTTTTAAAGTTCTAGAATTAATCCCAAGTCATTTTCTCACCTTTCTTAGGCACACATGCACAAATTCACACCAACTTCCTGACCCTGGTCACAGTTATCTTGCATGCAACTTTATCAATGCCCCACATTGGGAACAGTGCTTTGTACAGCTGTTTTTCTGCCACCACAAATGTTATGTTAGAAACTCATGCTCAAATATGGACTGTAGAGTGAAAATTGTCTCCATTTTCCCTAATCTTTTTCCTGTTTCTCTGGATAGCATTTTTGTCCACTGGCTGATAGCATCCATGAGTGACTATTTCTGTAGTTCTTTTAGCTTATGGAGAAAAATTAAAAAGTGGTGTTACCTGTGATTTGGAAATTGTTTTTTGCTTGCCATTAGTTTTGGATCTCCCATTTTTCATAGAAAGAGACATTCTGTGCTGTGGTTTGTTCCATCTTTAATTTTATCAGCCATTAATTAAAAACAAAAAGATCACTAATGCACCCAGACTGAAAAGTTTCAATAAACAGTCAGATAGGAAGGGAATTTTATCATTTTTTCATTCTGAAATATGTATTTAATTTTCTATTTTGTCACTGTAGGAGGAAAATAATCTTGCTAAGGGCCAGGGCTTTGTGATAGGGAAAAATCTTGGTAAGCATTTGCCTCTTTGCAGTTATCTGCATTACTGCGAAGTGGCACAAAGGCAAGAGCCTACTCTCCTAAAGAGACAGAAAACAACACTCAGTGGGCAGCAATTCCATTTCTGGAATCACCTTAGGTGTCATAGCTTATTATCTTTCACACAAAGTAGCACAGAGGAAAAAGTTTCCCATTAGACTTACCAGGGAAGGTTACTACTGGAGAGGATTCAGAGGAGTCATCCAAGCCCTCTCCCAGCCTTCAAGAATGTGTCTACATAAATTATTCCCTGCAGATGAGAACATTCTCTATTGTAATTGTGTCCAGAGAACCAACAAGTCTTCATTTCCCTAGGGCAATCAGAAAGGATGTGTTCATGTTTAATTTTCATTGTTAAGGGATTTGAAAACCTAGATAGATTTAACTATAAGATTCTGTGAGATTTTCATGGACAGAAATGACTTATTATAGAAAGTCTATTCTGCCCCCAATCAATAGCCAGAATTAAAGATGTTGAAATGTAGGCTACTTATAGTTAGAAAAATAGGTAGGTAAATGCAAACCTATTGTTGTAGTAGTGCCACATCTCTAATTTCCTTGGTTGGATTAAGAAAATAAAATTTAAAAATCAGTTAAATTATAAGTAATTGTCATTTATTTCTGTGTTTTTTAACAGTATTTGTTCCTGGGATATCTTCTTTTTGCTTGTAAGCTGAGCTGTCAGCCCATATATTAATTTCAACTCATTTCTTATACAAAAATAAGGTAAAGCTGAAGTCCATCTGGAGAAACTTTATTAAAAGTTTCTAGACTCAGAATTGAGCCCATTTGTTGAGTTATAAAAGGCTGTATTACTCTATTCCCTCCCTGGTACAAATTTTTGTTCACAGAGCATTGACAGGGTGCAGGCTATTTTTGAGGCATTTCCAAAAGTGAAGTGATGGCAGAACTCAGATTGATGCAGTTCTTGGGTGTTCTTGATTAGTCACTAATTACCTCCGTGCTAGCCAGAAATGTCCCTACTGTCTCTCAGAATAGTACAGTTCAAAAAAGAAAGAAAGGGAAAGAAGAAAGAAAGAAAGAAATAAAGAGAAAGAAAAAGAAAGTAAGAAAGAAAGAAAGAAAAGCAGCCATCAATATGTTTTTTTTAATTTTTTTAAACGTTTTTATTTTTGAGACAGAGAGACGGAGCATGAGCAGGGGAGGGGCAGACCCAGAATCTGAAGCAGGCTCCAGGCTCTGAGCTGTCAGCACAGAGCCTGATGCAGGGCTTGAACCCACGGACAGTGAGATCATGACTTGAGCTGAAGTCAGCCACCCAACCAACTGAGCCACCCTGGTGCCCCAGTCATCAATATATTTTTAAACTGCTTTGGTACCTGTCTTCCTGGTGTCCATTAGTTTACTGTTTCACTAAAAGTGGAATGAAGGGGATTTGGTACAAGCTGTTAGCGGATGGATGACAGTTCAGGTAGCACCTTATAATTTCTGCTAACAGAAATAAAACCATCAGAAGTTAATTAATTTTATTTTTGTAGAATAGAGAGCCTGTCACATACTGGATGTTTAATAAGTTTTTACTAACTATAAAGGAATAAATGCACAATTATTGTAGAACTGGTGCTTCTATTATCCTTAAATGTGAGTTAGTTAGTTTAGTTCCCCACCACCACCCAGTGGACTACTTTGGCTGCCATTTGCATAGGGATTGATGCTGACTGAGAGAGACAGCCAAAATCAAAGTCAAAGTCAAAGATGATTGCACCTTACTTGAGGGAATGAAATGGGTGCCAAGTAGTTCTTTGCAAAGCTGAAATTGGCTGCTTTTGCAGAATTTGGATGTGGAAAAATATGAAATGATTTTGACCAGCTAATGTAATTCCTTTAAGATTCTAGTTTTACAACAGCTTTTAATATTTAAAAAGAGAGGGACACTGGATGTCATTGTTTAGCAATAGCTAAGACATGAGTAAGACCTCTAAATTATTTTCACTGGAAAGAAATTCTCTGTGATGTTCACCACGTTGATTCTTTCACCTTCTCCTTTCTCCCTAGTGGAGAATTCTACCCTTGTCTCCTAATAAATATACTGAAGATAGAGAAACACCTTCCCCTCTTATTGTGTGACTCTGCCTGTCTTTGCAGCCTCCTTTTGCAGCATTAGTTCTTTTTCTCTTCCTGCTGGCTATCCCAGCCTCCTTCCATACTCACCAGCCTCAGCCCTGCCTCCCTTTCAACCACTGGCATCTCTTCCGCAGGCAGGACCTTCCCTGCCCCTCCACTGACTCAGCTCTCATCATGGCCTCTCTTGCCACAGGTGTGCCTACTTCAAAGTGTTCCTTCAGATGTGCTTTTATATTTTTTGTATTTGTCTGATTACTGGATTCTTCATTTTCCCCTAAGCCATAATCCTCATGAAGGAAGGGACTGGTCCTGCTATGCTCATGATTACTCTCCTGCTACTCTAGCATGATGCCTGGCCCATGGCAGGTACTTGATAAATATTGGCTGCTTAAACAAATGAAGAAGAGACTCACATTTCAGACAGAGACGTCATGATCTCCACCATAGCAGGTCTGAAAAATAAAAGGGATAGCTTCAGTAAAACATTACTTGTAAAAAGGATTGGCCAGTAAATTTGTGAGTTCCAGAAATCTCTTTCCCCTCAAAGAAATGTTATCGTTAGAAACTCTTTTAGCCTCATGTTAAGAAACTCCTAGTCTACGATCCAAAAGCATCTGGAAAGGTACTATTACTTATATACTAATAAGCTAGGTTCTTTAATACCTGAACTTAGTATGCTGGAGGCATTATTCCACTTACTGGAAGGGAGACAATAAGGAAAGGCCATTTTGGGAACTGAGAACATTTTCTGTTGCAAAGAGCCACAAAATGACACTGAAACATCTGCTGCCCTCAGACGTGTGAGGATTTTGGTGACCCCCAGATGACTGGGCTTTAATGGCCGCATGGGACAGAGGACACAGAACCTTGAGACACAGAAAAATGGGGATTTAAAATGGAAACCTGTATAAAGAGTTAGAAACATTGATAAGCTACACCTTCAGTGAAAGAGTGGGCTAGAAAGAAATCTTCTTGCCAATGTGAGGAAATTCCAAAGGCATTAATCCACCTGAGTTTGGCTCTGGAGGGAAAAATCTACCTAAGAATTGACTTATAACTTTAGGCTTTTTAATGTGGTTTTAAAATATGAATTTACATGCCATCTGATCAGAGAAGTTCCCTTGATTGGAAGGGTACAAAACCTTTGTACAGTTGTGTGCTCAACTCAAAATGAGACTTTGCAGATAGAGGTAGAAATAAGATGAACTCTGAATCCAGTATCACACACATACACATACATTCATGCACACTCATGCACACACAAGGGAACAAACCACCATGAGTGGAAGAAACAGGTAAGAAACAACAGCAGTGGAGTTAAGTCTGCACTGTTTTTTCTTTTTCTTTTTTCTTATTTTATTTTTTTTCTTCTTATTTTTAATTCTAATATAGTTAACATATAGTGTTATATTAGTTTCAGGTGTATAATATAGTAATTCAACAATTCTATACGTTATGCCATGCTAATTGTGATGAGTACTCTTTTAAAAAAATTTTAATGTTTATTTATTTTTGAGAGAGAGACACATACACAGAGCATGAGCAGGGGAGAGGCAAAGAAAGGGAGACACAGAATCTGAAACATGCTCCCAGCTCTGAGCTGTGGTGTGGGGCTTGAACTTGGAAACTGGGAATGGTGAGATCATGACCTGAGTTGAAGTAACTTAATGACTGAGCCACTCAGGTACCCCTTGTGATGAGTACTCTTAATCCTCTTCACTTATTTCATCCCCTCCCCCGCCTCTCCTCTGGTAACTATCATTTTGTTCTCTATAGTTAAGAGTCTGTTTCTTGATTTGTCTCTCTTTTTTCCCGTTTGCTAGGTTTGTTTTGTTTCTTAATTCTACATATGAGTGAAATCATATGGTATTTGTCCTTCTCTGCCTTGCTTATTTTGCTTAGCATTATAGTCTCTAGCTCCATCCACATTTATATGGTAAATTAATCTTTCACAAAGGAGAAAATAATATACAATGGGAAAAAGACAACCTCTTCAACAAATGGTGTTGGGACAATTGGACAGCAATATGCAAAAGAATGAAACTGGACCATTGGCCTACACCATATACTCACTTTGACTAAATGATTCAGCTATTAGAACTATGTGGAACTAAATAAAAGAAGTGTAATTAAATGTTTAAAGCTGTCAAAGAGGAAATAGATATATAAACCAGGCACAATTTGTTACACAAAATGACCAAATATAATCAGAAAAAATTCAAATACAACTTCTAGTAGTGACACATTTACATTGGAATGAAAGCTTCGGTGTATGACACATAAAATTGGAATTGATGAAAAAGGAAAGAGTAAAGTAAAAGATGTGAAGAACTTGCCCATGATTCATTGGAGAAGCAGAGAGAAAATATGAGAGAGAAATGGAAGATAAAATCCATAGGTTGGATATACATCTAATTGGAATTCTAGATAAAGGATATTGAAAGAATAAGGGAGAAATATTTGAAAATATAAAAGCAGGGAAAAAAAGAAAACCCTTAATCCTCAGATTCAGAAAGTGTAATGACTCCAGATAAAATGAAATCCACACCTAGATTCAGAACATGAAAACATATAAAGACAGAGAGAGACAGTAAAAGCAGCCAGGGAGGGAAGATAGGTCACCTACAAAAGGAAAAGCTTACTGCTCTCTTGATCATCTGTTGAAAGACAGACAATGGAAGAACAATATCTTCAACTGTACTGAGAAAAAATAAATAGCTGCCAACCTAGAAGTCTACTCATAGTACGTCCTTCTTTCAAGATTGGTAAAGAGATTTTTGAATTAATAAAAACAGAGATCACCAGAGAACTTCTCCAAAGGAATTTGTAAAGGAAGTATTTCAGGAGAATTGTGCACAACCCTAGGTCAAAGGTCTGACTTACAAGAAGCAATGTAGATACCAAAGTCAATGAGAAATGCTGATCTCACAGTTACTCTAACAGACAATATCCTAAGCCCTTTACATGATTTAGCTCTTTTAATCCTCACTCCTGCACTATGACTTAGATCCTATCATCAACAAGTTTAACTTGTCTAAGATTGCAAAATTAATATGTGGCAAAGGGATTCCAAGCAGGGAATGTGCTTGCAGATCCAGCTGCTAACTGCTGTGTGCTGAATAACAATTATTGACATTATAAAACAATAATGATTATATCTAAAATGATTGTATCTAAAAATCTAAAATTATATCTAAAATGATTATATCTAAAAATCAAATTATATATATAAAATGATTATATCTAAAACAATAATGATTATATCTAGATTTAGATTAAATCTAAAATGTGAGAAAATGCAAGGTTACCACAGAAATACTGGGAAATTGCAAATAAGTGGAAGATGACTAGAATTAAGTCCTAAGATCATTGCATTGTTCCTTAGTAAGGTAAAAAAACACTGAACTTTAGTTAACATGAGTGGTAAATTTTCTAGTGTAATCACTGTAAGAATGTACAAACAACAATAATTTCCAAGCAAATAGAAGAAGAAATAATTGAATGAGAAAAATAAAAGAATGCATATTTCAATTGCAAAGAAGCAAGGAAAAGAAATTTGAAAACTTTACAGGAAAAATAGCAAAAGCATAATAGGATGAAAGAAATAATTCCAAATATATCCCAGCAATCATTAGAAATGTAAAGAGACTGAATGTTCTGTTTCAAAGACAAGGCTTAGCATTGTGGATTTTAGAAATTTATTCTCTTTATAAGAGATAAATATTTAAAATTAAAACACAAAAGAGGCATAACCTGCAAATACTTAACCAAAAGAACTGGAACAACTATATTAATATCTGAAAAGATAGATTTAAGTCAAATGAAATAATGATAAAAAGAGGTCATTACACAATGTAAAATTTTCCAATGCTTTGGAAGACATAGAAATTCTTTACTTATGTGGCAGACGTTCAAAATATACAAAGCAAAAACAGATTTACAAGACGGAAAGATCACTGTTTGTGAGATATTTGATATGCCTCTCTCAGTAATTGAAAAATCAAACCAAAAACTTCAGTAAGAATATAAAAGATTTCAAGAGAAAGTTAGGAAGCTTTACCTTATGGACTTGTATAGAATAATGAATACCTCTATTTCTTTATGTATATTCAAAAAGATTAATAGATTCAACCATATTACATAGGTGTGTGCATAATAATATTCTCAAGCAAACAAGAAACATTTATAAAAATTAAACTTAGCAAATTTAAAGTACTATCTAAAAATCCATTCTTACAGTATAATTCAATAAAAAGAACACTACAGCAAAGCTCCATACATGTGGTAATTTAAGGTAATAAAAGAAATCAAAATAAAATTTGGAAAAGATTTATAGCAAAGGTTTGAAATTTATACACAAATAACTTGGGGGTTGTGGGAAAATAGCATTTAGAAAGAACTTTATACATTTAATATCATTTATTAGAAAAGAAGGTATAAAATTAATGAGTTAATACAATAGAAAAAGTGCAAAAGGATGAATGCAAAGATAGAGGAAGGAAGAGAATAATGATTTGAATGAATGCCAGAAGTACACATTTATACTACAGAAGATTGACAGCCAAGTTTTTTCTTAGCAGATTTATAAAGTACTTACATATGGATAATAGAAATCTGACTCATGCTGATATCTCACTGTAGATCACTAGAGTAGCAGTGGACTACTCAATAATCATGATACTGATTACATATAGCAGAATAAAATTATATCATGGTCTATACAATGCTTGTCAGATAATATAAGGGAATGTCTTTGTGACTTTAATATAGGGAAAGATTTCATCAATAAAAAATGATACCAACCATAAACAAAAGATTGGTACATTCAAGCTCTTTACAATTAAAAAAAAATTAAACTTTTGTTTGCCTGAAAACACCAAGTGAGAATAAAATCAACTGGAAACAGTTCAATGACCCATAAATAATAAAATGTGTAAATTAATTAAAGTATGTTAATAACATTAAATTTCATGCAAAGGTAAAGATGAGATACAGCTAAAGTCAGTATGGTAAATATTAAAAATATAATATAAGTGAAAGAAGCTTATCATAGAATCTTATATATAACATGATTTTATATAAATGAAGTGCAAAACATATTACTATAAATAAATACATATAAATTTGGTATGTTTTGAACTTATACATGCATATGTATGTATATATACACATATACAATATATAACTTTCAATATATTCATATTTAGGAATGAAAATATGCGGTAATTAGCAAAAGTGAACAAAAATTATTCTACTGCCATGAAGAACTATGTCTATATCTCCACTTTATATATGTATTCTTTATGAGTACAGAGGTGTGAAAAGTGCCTGAAAAGCAGGGCTTCGGGGCGCCTGGGTGGCGCAGTCGGTTGAGCGTCCGACTTCAGCCAGGTCACGATCTCGCGGTCCGTGAGTTCGAGCCCCGCGTCAGGCTCTGGGCTGATGGCTCAGAGCCTGGAGCCTGTTTCGGATTCTGTGTCTCCCTCCTCTCTGCCCCTCCCCCATTCATGCTCTGTCTCTCTCTGTCCCAAAATAAATAAACGTTGGAAAAAAAAAAGCAGGGCTTCGGTTTTTGCATAACTTAGTACCCTAAAATCATTTGTGTGAGTCTGTCCTAGCCTGATGGAAGGTGAGAAGTACAACAGGTACACACCTGGGACTCCTATGATACTGGAAACATTCTATTTCTTCCATTTCAAATAATTCTATGGATTCTTGTTTTAAATTCTTTTTTAGTTTATTATTTATTTTGAGAGAGAAAGTGTAAAGAGAGGGGAGGGGCAGAGAGAGGGGAGAGGGAGAATCCCAAGCAGGCTCCTCCACACTGTCATCATGAAGCCCGACACAGGGCTCAAACCCTTGAACTGTGAGATCATGACCTAGGCTGAAGTCGGACACTTAACTGACTGAGCCACCCAGGAACCCCTGTATTCATCATTCATTTTTTTACTATCCTTCAATTGTATTCATATCTATTTTTTACTTTTTAATTCAGGATATTTTAGTAGAAAACTTTTTAAAAAGGGATAAATTCTTAAATTTTATAACCAATTAAATGTTCATTAGAAACTGATTAAATAAATATAGTTTTAATCAAACCAAAATTGAGTTTACAACAGCAAACACTTACCAAAACTGTGCTTTAACAAGAAGAGTAAAAATTCCAGAATGAAATTCTTTTACATATAGAGGAAAGGAGAGCAAAATAATTGATAAATATGAAGATAAATCTTAAATACCATTGAATGTATAAAATAATAACAACTATAACTTATTTGGATTTAAAAAATCAGCAAGATACAACAGCAACATGAAAAAACATCGACTGTGTTCTATACACTAGCAATAATAATTAAAAATTGAAATGAAAGAACAGACTTACAATAGAATACCGTTATAAAATACTTAGAGATACATTTAACACATATACACACAAGCTATACAGTGAGATATAACATTGGTGAGAAAAATATTAAAGATCCAAACAAATAAAGAAATATACAAAGTTCATGGACTAGAAGAATTTACATTCTTAAGATGTCAATTCTCCCTCAAATTTTATTATTTATTTATTTATTTATTTATTTATTTATTTAGAAGAGTTATTTAAGTCTTTATTTTTTTAATTTTTATTTTTTTATATAATTTATTGTCAAATTGGCTAACATATCGTGTGTAAAGTGTGCTCTCGGTTTTTGGGGTAGATTCTGTGGTTCATCTATTATATACAACACCCAGTGCTCATCCCAACAAGTGCCCTCCTCAATGCTCATCAGACATTTTCTCCTCTCCCCCACTCCCTCAATTTGTTCTCTGTATTTAAGAGTCTCTTATGGTTTCTCTCTCTCTTCTCTTTGTTTGTAACTGTTTATTTCCCTTCCCTTCCCCCATGGTCTTATGGTAAGTTTCTCAAGATCCACATATGAGTGAAAACATATGATATCTGTCCTTCTCTGAATGACTTATTTCACTCAGCATAATACATTCTAGTTCCATCCACGTTGCTTAAAATGGCATGAGGTCATTCATTCTTGTTGCAAAGTAGTATTCCATTGTATATATAAACCACATCTTCTTTATCCATTTATCAGTTGATGGACATTTAGGCTCTTTCATAATTTGGCTATTGTTGAAAGCACTGCTATAAACATTGGGGTACATGTGCCCCTATGAATCAGCACTCCTGTATCCCTTGGGAAATTCCTAGTAGTGCTATTGCTGAGTCGTTGGGTAGTTCAATTTTTAATTTTTTGAGGAACCTCCACACTATTTCCAAAGTGGCTGCACCAGTTTGCATTCCCACTAACAGTGCAAGAGGGTTCCCGTTTCTCCACATCCTTGCCAGCATGTGTAATTTCCTGAGTTGTTCATGTTAGCTACTCTGACAAGTGTGAGGTGGTATCTCAGTGTGGTTTTGATTTGTATTTCCCTGATGATGAGTGATGTTGAGCATTTTTTCATGTGTCTGTTTGCCATCTGGATGTCTTCTTTGGAAAAGTGTCTATTCATGTCTTCTACCCATTTCTTCACAGGATTATTTGTTTTTTTTGTTATTGAATTTGGTAAGTTCTTTATGGATTTTGGATACTAGCCCTTTATCCAATACGCCATTTGCAAGTATCTTTTCCCATTCTGTTGGTTGTCTTGGTTTTGTTGGTTGTTTCCTTTGCAGTGCAGAAGCTTTTTATCTTCATGAGGTACCAATAGTTCATTTTTGCTTTTAATTCCCTTGCCTTTGGAGATGTGTTGAGCAAGAAATTGCTGCAGCTGAGATCAAAGAAGTTGTTGCCTGCTTTCTCCTCTAAGGTTTTGATATCTCACATTTAGGTCTTTTACCCATTTTGAGTTTATTTTTGTGTGTGGTGTAAGAAAGTGGTCTGGTTTGATTCTCCTTCATGTTGGTGTCCAGTTCCCCCAGCACCATTTGCTAAGGAGACTGTCTTTTTCCAGTGAATGATTTTTCCTGCTTTGTCAAAGAATTAGTTGGCCATACATTTGTGGGTCTAATTCTGGGTTCTCTATTCTATTGTATTGGTCTATGTGTCTGTTTTTGTGCCAATACCATACTGTCTTGATGATTATAGCTTTGTGGTAGAGGCTAAAGTCTTGGATTGTGATGCCTCCTGCTTTGGTTTTCTTCTTCAAGATTGTTTTGGTATTCATGGTTTTGTGGTTCCATATAAATTTTAGGATTGTTTGTTCTAGCTTTGAGAAGAATGTTGGTGCAATTTTTATTGGGATTACATTGAATGTGTAGATTGCTTGGGTAGTATTGACATTTTAACAATATTTATTTCCAATCCATGAGCATGGAATATTTTCCCATTTCTTTGTGTTTTCTTCAATTTCCTTCATAAGCTTTCTATAGTTTTCAACATATAGATCATTTACATCTTTGGTTAGGTTTATTCCTAGGTATTTTATGGTTCTTGGTGGAATTGTAAATGGGATCAATTTCTTGATTTCTCTTTCTGTTGCTTCATTTTTGGTGTATAGAATGCAGCCAATTTGTATACATTGATTTTGTACCCTGTGACTTTGCTGAATTCATGTATCAGTTCTAGCAGTCTTTTTTGTGGAGTCTGTTGGGTTTTCCATGTAGAGTATCATATCGTCTGTGAAAAGTGAAAGTTTGACTTCTTTGCCAATTTGGTTGCCTTTTACTTCATTTTGTTGTCCGATTCCTGATGCTAGAACTTCCAACACTATGTTAAACAACAGAGGTGAGAGTGGGCATCCTTGTCATGTTCTTGATCTCAGTGGAAAAGCTCAGTTTTTCCCCATTGAGGATGATATTAGCTGTGGGCTTTTTATATATGGCTTTTAATATGTATAATTATGTTTCTTCTATCCCGACATTCTTGAGGTTTTTTATTAAGAAAGGATGCTGTATTCTGTCAAATGCTTTTTCTGCATCTATTGATCAAACTAATTTTATATCCAGAATAATTCAATAAAAATCCCAGATTCCTTTTAGAAATTATTAAACTGATTCTAAAATTTATATGAAAAAAAAGGATTAAGAAAAGCCAAAACATTTTGAAAAAAGAAAACAAATTTGGAGGAATTTCACTACTGTATTTCAAATCATATTTTGCAGCTACAGGAATTAAGGAACTGTGATATCAGAATAAGAATAAATAGTAGCATAGGGTGGCTCGGTTAGTCTGACTCTGGATTTGGGCTCAGGCTATGATCTCACTGTTGGTGGTATTGAGACCCACTTCAGGCTGTGTACTGATAACGTGGAGCCTGCTTGGGATTCTTTCTCTCTCTCCCTCTCTCCCTCTCTCTCTTTCTGCTCCTCCCTCACTCTCTATCTCTCTCAAAATAAGTAAATAAACATTTTTTAAAAAGAATAAATACTAGATCACTAGAAAAGAATAGAGAGTCCAAAAATAGACCATTTATATACTTAATTGATTTCCAACAAAGGGGTAAATGTAACTCGATAGAGAATCATCTTTCTAACAAATGGTCCTGAAATAACTGGATATCAATGCAGACAATAAATAAATAAACCTTGACCCTTATGTCTTACCATATACCAAAATTAACTCAAAATGATCATACCCCTAAACATAAAAGTTAAATTACAATAGTAGAAAAAATAGAACAAGTATTTGTAACTTTGGGGTATGTAAAATTGCATAGGTCAGATGTAAAAATCAGGAGTATAAAGAAAAAAAAATAAGCCTTTAAAAAGTTACAATTTTACCCTTTATAAAATTTTTAATGTTTATTTGTTTTTGAGAGACAGAGACAGAGTGCAAGCAGGGGGGGGCAGAGAGAGAAGGAAACACAGAATCCAAAACAGGCTCCAGGCTTTGAGTTGTCAGCACAGAGCCTGATGTGGGGCTTGAACCCAAGAAGTGTGAGATCATGACCTGAGTCTGAGCTGGACGTTTAACCAAATAAGCCACCCAGGCGCCTCAACAGCTTATACCCTTTAAAAGACACGACATTTAAAAAATGATAAAACAGTCAGACTGGAGAAAATGTTTGCAGTATGTATCATATCAAAAAGGCTTGTATCAAGGATGTATAAAGAGCTCTTACAACTCCATAAGAAAAAAGAAATAACTCGATAAAAATAGGCAGAAGATTGGAACATTCAAAGGTACATCAATGGCAAATGAACTCATAAATATATGCTCAACAACATTAATCATTAAGGAAATGCAAATATAAACCACAGTGTGATAACACTGCACATTCAGTAGAATGCTTAAAATTTAAAAGTCTGAAAACTTTAAGTGTTGGTATAAGTATAGAGAAATTAGAAGTCACATATGTTGGTGGGGGGATATAAAATGGTACACTTATTTTACAAATCAATTGGGAATATTTTTGAGTTAACCATAGACAATGTGATCCAGAACCTAGTTATGGGTTTTTACTGAAAAGAAAAAGTTGAGTTGACAGAGTATTTCCCATATGTACACAGAGTCCATGTTTTCTTTATTTGTAGTATATAGACTTGCACCTGGTAGAGTTTTAGATATAAAGTAATTCATGTTCCTCTGACCTGCCTCCACTGTGTATCTCCTTTCACCTTTGGAGATCCTCATTGAAATGTGAATGTATTATCTGTGAGGGGCAAACCTCTCAGTGATTAGGCTTGTTTTCAGGGGGAGGAAGAAGGGTCTAGAAAATGTCTTCTTGGAGACAACAGACTGTTGTCTCCCAACTTCTGCCACAAAGCTACTTGTACACACGTTGAATTTCCCTAGAATTTTACCCCATTCTCTTCTCACTATTAGTACCTGGCTGTCCTCACCTGTCTAGTAGCTTCTAATGTTGGCTCTGATGAACAAACTGCTGGCTCTCCTAACCTTAACAGACCTCTCTGTAGCATTTTCACCTGTGGACCATGTCATCCTTCTTTAACTCCCTTTTCCCTTTCCTTTGGGTTCCATGACACAGGTTTGTCTTACATTTCTTGCTATTCTGCATTTTCTTTCACTGCCTCCCCTTCTGCCTGTGTTGTAAATTATTCATTTTATGCATTTGATTTAGTTTTAAATTGGATCTCTTTTTTTTACATACATCTCTATTATTCTGGATTTATCTGTTTTCCTAGGTGATTTTATCTCTTTTTTCCCCAACAGCTTCCTCACTAATTTACAAATATATCCAAGTCTACACCAGAAATTAACATTTCTTTTTATATCTTAGAGAAAAATATACTGGCCATTTGTTTAAGATTGAGTCTTTCACATTTCCCCTCCCCTACAACACCTTTTCTATCATATTAATTATGTCATCTTCTATAACTTTATATCCTGGCTTCTGCACTTCAGCTTCTCTCTCTCTCTCTCTCTCTCTCTCTCTCTCTTTCTCTGTCTCTCTCTCTGTCCCCCCCCACACACAAACACACATAGAGTTACAGTTTGTGACTATATATATATATATAGATATATAGATACACACATAATAACTGTAAAACTAAACAGGCTATATATATATATATATATATATATATATAACTGTAAAACTAAAACCAATTTTTCCAGGTTTCTCTTCCGCAAGTCTTTCAAACTATTTGTCTCACACTCTCCAATATTATTCTCCATTCTGTAGAGATAAACGTTAAAAGTTAGAGCCCTGAATGAATTTTTTTTCTGAAAATTATTGCAAGCAATTGAAAATAAGGAGTTGCAGCCCAAAATATCTTGCAACTATAACTACAGAGCTCACTGCAGTGATTACTGTAATGTGCAGTGTGGCAGAGTTACAGTTGCCATGGGAACCATAAATTTGATTTTCTGGGGTTTTGTGTGTACAAAATCTCAACTATAATACTGCCTTCACATATTGTCTTTTTCATCTGTTATACATGTACTTGGGTCCAAAGTAGGTCACCCAAACTAAAGACAGAAGTGTCTGCTTTCTTCAAAGATCTCTGTGTTACATCAGCAGTATCAGAGTTAATTCAGAAAGCGCATATATAAAAATTATTTTTGATCTTACTTCAAACATAATAGATTGATGTCTTCCAACCCAGCTTATACCATTCCTTGGAATAAAAATCCCCTCTATATTTTCAGCTTTTGATCTATTCACCTTTAAAATGTTTATGAGACTTGGTGCTATTTGCTTGGATGACAGGCTATGTAGTCTTATCAATGTTTTGTTCGTTATCTTTTGTTTTCTGATAATTCCTTGATATGTTATTTCTGAGTAGATTATCTCTTGGCTTCAGTCTTTTAATAGAATGAAGCTCATCTCATCACCTGAAAAGGAATGTTTTAACTAATACCCATAATACAGTGTTCTTTTCTATTTATATGAGCTCTTTGAAACACTGGGAAATCATATCTCTAGGACTTTAATGAAGAGAAAGTTTGAATTGCTGTGGATATAAAGTCCTGGTAGACTCTAGATTTAGCTTTTACTCCCTGTTATGGGTCTGCCTTGACATAGCAGGAAACGTTGGCTTTCTCATTAACTACAGAAACACACACGATGTTCCAAGTTTATTTGGCTACAGTGAATCAGAAGATTATTTTCATCTATTTTTCCCTGGAGAAAGGTCAACAAGAATTTCTCATGACAAGCTTTGTCATGGCTAACAGAAGCACCTCATGTTATTTAGCTGTTGCTTCCACATATTTTATTATGGGTGAGGGATGTTCATGATCGTTTGCTCAATAAACTCGGACACTATACTGTTTTACCTTGGAGACTTTACATTGTTGCAATTTTCTCATTTCTTTTATGGAGGTAGACAAATTCTAAGTTCAACCACTCTCAACAGAGCTCTGGAGTTGTTGATTAAAACCTGCTTGATTGAAAGCATTTTTAAAATAATTGTTTGAATAAAAACATAGAAAAGAATATGACAGTTATATTGATGCTGGTTTCAATAAGATGTATTGTGATGTATTGCACTAGCCACAACTAAATTAACACTTCAGAGACAAGATGACATATTTAACAAACTCAGTCATTTGTAATGATGAGAGGGTGACTCATCACAAACTATTCAAAGACAAAGACAGCATTCATTGTGTGAACATGTCTGCAGGCGGATTCTATGGTGTCACTTGTATCCTGCACGTGTGTAATTCACCTGAATAATTTTCAGAAGCCTAAATACTCTGAATTACTCAGTGTAGAACAAAGGACTGAGGAAAGAAGATAGGATAAATTAAAAAAAAAACACAATTACTGTATCAATTAACTAGATCATTTAGCAAACATTTATTGATAAGCTTTTAGAGAGCTGGGTACCATATGAGTAGCAAACATCCCCAATGTTTAATTTCAGGTATGTCTTTACTGAAATAATAATGTGAAGAGAGATGTGAGGATTGGCTTTGATAAATGGTCTTGATTAAATTCATGCTAAATGGCAGCAAACATTACATGAAAAAAAAAAATCCAACATGTTGGATGGGACTGAATCCATTGAAATACATAGAAATCCTGAATAAAATATAATAACAATAATAAAAACAAAACTGTTTTGTCAATCACCTACATATTCTCAAAAAAAGGCTGTGATGAAAATAGCAGTGAAATTTCACTAAATTCCTATTAGATAGGATAGGTAAAATCCAGAAAGCTAAAATACCAATTGATAGGATGTGGAGAAACAGGAACTATTTTATTGCTGGTAGGAATGCAATATGATACATTCTCTTTGGAAGACAGTTTCTTAAAATGCTAAACAAAGTATAACCATATGACCCAACAATTATGCTCCAAGGTATTTATCTGACTTATAAACTGATGTCCACACTGAAATCTCCATGCAAATGTTTATCCCTAAATGTCAAAAATTGGAAGCAAAACTGGAAGCAAGCCAAGATGTCCTTCAATAAGTGAATGGATAAAATCCATACAATGCGATAATATTCAGCACTAAAAAGGAATGTACTATCGATCCATGAAATGAATGGAGGAATCTTAAATTCACACTGCCAAGTGAAAGAATCTATTGTATGTTTCTAATATATGATGTTCCAGAAAAAATCCTAGACTGTAGGAATTGAAAACAGACCAGCGATTGTCAGGGCCTTGAGGAAAGAGAACAGTCAGAGGAAAAAAGATTTTCTTCATGATTTTCTCTATTTCTTCCACTAAATAAACATCTTTTTATTTTAATTAAAATAGTTTCTGACTTACATGAAAATTGCAAATACAGAGAATTCCTGGGACAATGGGGGTCTCAGTTGGTTAAGCATCCGAGTTCGTTTCAGGTCATGATATTGCAGTTCACTAGTTGGAGCCCTGCATTGGGCTCTCTGTTATCAGCAGGGAGCCTGCTTCAGATCCTGTCTTCTTCTCTCTCTACGCCTCCCCACTTGTGTGCACTCTCTCTGTCTCAAAAATAAATAAACATTTAAAAAAATTTTTTAAATCTTCAAATATACCAATAATTCTTATATATCCAAACTCAGTTTCTCCTATTATTTTACTATGGTGTTTGTCACAAACAAATATTGATACTAACTGGAATCCATCCTCTGTTCAGATTACCTTATTTTTTTAGCTTACTTATTTTTCTATCTTATGTCCTTTTTATGCTCAGCATCCCATCTAGGATACCACATTACATTAAACACTACCTCAGCCTGGTGTCCGAGGTCAATATCAACTATGTTAAGTCTTGTTGACAGTAGGCACTGCTGACATAATTGATGAAAATGGCACTCTACCCCTGTGGTCTTCCTTACCCAAACCCAAAACCCAGTCTAATCATGAGTAAAACAGCCAACAAAACCCATCCTGAGGAACATTCTACAAAATGGTTGGCCAGCACTCCTCAAAACTGTCAAGGTCATCAAAACAAAGAGTCTCAGAAACTGTCACAGCCAAGAAGTACTTAAAAAAACAAAAAATTAAATGTTATATTGTCCTCTGGATGGGATCCTTGGACACTCTAGTAGTTTGAGAATTAGGTTAAAACTAAGGAAATCCAAATAAAATATGGTCTTAGCGAATAATAATGTATGTATATTGGTTCATTGATTGGGACAAATGCACCATTCTAATCTAAGATGGTATGATTAAGAAAAATCAATATGGGGCATAAGTGAACTCTGTACTACCTTTGCAATTATTTGTAAATCTAAAACTGTTCTACAACAGCAACAAAAAACCCATGATGACCAACTTAAGTATAGAGATATTTTTTAAATTGTCCAAAATATTACAAATGAATAGCAGAAAAAAGATTCAAACATAATGGTAGAGTCAACATGCAAAATAAAGATAAAGAAAGAAAGAAAAAAAAAATAAAGAAAAAGAAAGAAAAAAAAAAAAAGATGTTCCAGGAGCCAAAAACAAAGAGGGAACTATAGCCAATAAGAAACGGTAAGAGGGAGCTGACCTTTTGGTGGCCCTGATGTTCAGGCCTCAGGACTGTGGCCTGACTTCAGTGCCCATGTGAGGAGACCAGATATGGCTTTGATTGTATTAGGCAGGCAGTGAGAACAGAGACTCTTGCATAAGCCCAGACATTTGAAAAGCTTGCCTGTTTGTAAAAGGAAAATAAAAACGTAGGCTACCAGTCCCGGGAAGCTAGGGAGAATGTGGTCTTAGCCTAGGGGAAATTCTCAGTGACTTAAAATTTCCTCTGGATGCTAAACAGCACCCAGATAGGTATATTGAGTTGTCCAGAAGTTTCCAAATTTTAATTCCCATCCATGAGTTTTTGCTGATATAGTAGTTTGGGGATTAGAAAAGAGAAATGCAAAAGTTTTCCTGCTGTAAGACTGTTGGTGTGAGGCTGGCCCTGGAGGCCTTGTTCATCTGGTTAGCACTTGGTACCTAACAGAGGACCAAATGTCAAGACAGGGACAGGAAGGACAGGTAAACAGCAGGAGCACAGAAAACTCTGCTGGCCTCTGCAGGCTGGGTTAGATGGCTCCTCTCTGCCATCAGGTTTTCCCATAACAATGGTAAGGGCTGAATGAAGCTCCTATATGGCTGTATTATCCACAGGAGTGTCCACTCACTGATGGCACAGGGCCAGATCATACCATGGCTGATGGCCACCTCTCACACGTAGTACAGACTTGGTAAACATATTACCCTGCAGGCACAGCCTTTGTAATTTGGAATGACTCCCTGGGGAGATGGGATACAGCTTCATGTCCGGCTCCCAGCCACCTCCTCAGGCTTACATAGGAAGGTATTTTGTGTCTTCCTATCCAATCTTTGTCCAAATGATTTAACCAGTCAAAAGTCATGTTTTTCTGGATAACTTGCTGTCACCTCAAGTCGAGCACAGCTGAAACAGAGTGAATTCTTCTTTTTCCTCTAAACATTATGCTATAGTCTTATTTTCTTGATGAATTTTTTTATAATTACCATTTTAGAATTTTTTAATATTTATCTATTTATTTTGAGAGAGAGTGAGAGGGGTGGGTGAAGGGACAGAGAGAGAGAGAAAAAGAATCCCAAGCAGACTCTGCACTGTCAGCACAGACTTCAATGCAGGGCTTGAATTCATGAACTGCGAGATCATGACCTGAGCCTAAGTTAGACACTTAACCGACTGAGCCACCCATGTATCCCTCTTGATGATTTTTAACATTACCAAACAGAATGGTCCTGGGCTGCTGAGGTGAAGTGCCCCCTTCAGCCCTGCTTTCTTCTGGGCCCCACCCTTAGACTGGTCCTAACTGGTCAATGCTATGTTCAGACTGACCACAATCCAGACCCATGCAAGTTGTGTGCTGTGCTCCTTGGTGCCATGCACTTTATAAGCTGTATGTTCAGAGGACAATAAATCTGATTTTAAAAGTTGATAGAATTTGAGCATGGGGAGTGGCTTTCAGGACTGTGTACATTTGAGGTTCCTAAAGTCAACTAGAAAGATATTTTAAAAATCCTTGTTTTACTCCTTCTTCAGGTTATTATATTTCTTTGCAGACAAGCTAGGGGGTTCAAAAACTTAACCCAACCACCTACTTTATCTATAGAGGACTGTCAGACCAAGGTTGCATAGTTGCCAAGTTAAATAGTAGATTCTGCAAGAGAAGTCTAACTTTCTGATTTGTGAAGGATTAGTCACTATAGGTTCAGTATTTTCCAATTTACAGGATGCTTGCAATAAATGGGTATATTAAGAAGGTTACAATGGGATTCTTTTGGTTAGCTGAAGCTTTGAATAGCCTATGAGGGCCCTGGGAGGGAAAGACATTTCCAGCACTAGCCCCTCCATGCTGAATCATTACAGTGTTCTCACTAGAGAATGCCCCTCTGAAGCTTTTCCAACCATGGACTCTGCCCTGGCATCAGCTTCAAGAAATCTGGGGAGAGGTATCCAAGTAAAGCCCTTCTCCTTTGTCAGAGGCACAGCCCTCCAAGAACTCCCTACATGTAGAAAGCCTGAATAGTTACCTGCCACTTCAGTTTAGATGATGGGAAATTTGGCATCCTTGTTCTGCATTCAGATTTGGGATGCTTCTAAAAGACTCTCATTTTTAACATCTTGTTAATCCTTATCCTGTGTGTTGCTTCACCCAGGATGACTTCTATTGGGAAAAGCATAAGCTGGTGGGGGTGAAGGATGACAGTGAAGAACTCTCATTCCTCACTGGACCTTGCACCTTCAGGAGAATGTCCCTACTGCTGACCTTTCTCCAAGGCCACACATCCAACAGTATTTTGTGTTTTTGCTAACATCTTCCTTTTATGCCAGTGTTTAAATTAAAGCCACTTTGACTTCAGGTCTCAGGGTCATCTCCAGAAGTCTCCATCCTTACAAAGGACATCCTTTTGTCCTTTACAAAGGGAGGGAAAATAGCAGCCACACCACAAACTTGCCTCTGCCTTCACCTCGGAAAATGTGAAGAAGTCCCTTTGCTGTTTCTCTTCTGTAATATCCATGCCATATCCTCAGTTTCTAAATGTAATACTTAATAGAAGCACTATGATCATTGATCTCTTTCTCACTGGCAGGTTTCCAAACTTCAAGGCAACAGAGAATCATTTGTAAATCTTGTTTCATCATCAGACCTCTAGGTTACACCCAGACCTACATGATCAAGCTCTTGTGATTAGATGAGGCACTACATTTTAGCAAGCTCCCCAGATGACCTGACTCAGGGCCTTCCTTGAGAAGCATTGCTGTATCATGAGCATGAACGTCCTTCTTCTTTTGAAATTTCCTTCAACTCTCCATTAGAGTTGCACCTCATTTTCTGTTCAAAATTAATCTCTGCAACTAATTTTTCTCAACAACCAAAGTCAAAGAATAAGCTTTTAGGTGGCTTCACCTTCCAAACTGTGTAATGCTTTATTGAATCATGTTTGCCACTTCCTTATCTAAGAGAGATATTTTGAAGACTGCACTAATACTTATAAAGATTTGGAGCCTTGAATATGAAAAGTGCATTATGAAATATTGATAACCTGCCTGTTTCCACAAACCTTAACTGATTAGTCAGGACACTACCTCCTCAGTGTTCTAAATCATTATTATTTCTGAAGTTTTCCTTGCAATAATTATAAATTCAGATTAAATTTATAAGCAAATTAAATTTATAAGCAAAATTTGTGCAGTAATTCATTTCCATGTTCCGCAAGCACCTCACCATAAAACAACAGGACTTGAAAATTTCTGGATTTGAAAGCTAACACATCTCCCTATGTCAGGCATAAATAGTCTCAAATCATCCTGCAAAGAGATTAATTAGCTTCTTTTAAAATATTTTTTGTTTCTCCTTTCCTCCTTCTCCTTCTCCTTCTCCTTCTCCTTCTCCTTCTTTTAAAGTAGGCTCCACACCCAATATGGGGCTGGAACTCATGACCCTGAGATCAAGAGTTGCATACTCTACCAACTGAGCCAGCTAGTCACTCCCAAATCTTCTCTTCTTATGCATAAAAAGTATCCTGAAGTGCCACTGTGCAGTAGAATGGAGTGCATTTTGCAGATAATGGACACAAAGGAAGTTAATTTGAAATGAGGCAAAATATATTGTGCCAGTGTTTGCAAAATGAACACAGATGCAACAGATTATAATGAAGTATTAAACAGTGAACATAGCACTATTCCATAATGCAACGTTTGGAAGTCCCAGGGTTAAAAACAGTAAAATGGGGTGCTTTGCAGAATTCCTCAGAGCTTCTAATACAGATTGTGTGCTTTGTGAACCTCTAAGTGGGGGAGGTATAGGTAGCATTGGCTGCCATTATTGCCTAGATTTAAATCTGCTAGATTTAGATTGCAACAAATAGAAAATTTGATAGCAGATAATGGGCAGGAGAGAATTGAGAAACAGATCTCCTCATGCCTGTGACTATTCACAAAGAAATGTGGTTACTGCTTTATTTTTTTAAATTTACTTTTTTAATTTAAATTTTACTTAACATACAGTGCAATGTTGGTTTTAGGAGTAGAATTCAGTTATTCATCACTTACATGAAACACCCGGTGCTCATCATAACAAGTGCCATCACCCATCTAGCCCATCTCCTACCCACCTCCCTTCATCAACCCTCAGTTTGTTCTCTATGTTTTTTAAAATTTATTTTTAAGAGAAAATACAAGTTGGGGGTGATGAGAGAGGGGGACAGAGGATCTGAAGCAGTCTCTGCACTGCTAACAGCAGTGAGCCCGATGCAGGGCTCAAACTCATGAGCTGTGAGATCATGACCTGAACCAAAGTTGGGCACTCAAGCAACCAAGCCATCCAGGCCCCTGTTCTCTATCTTTAGAGTTTCTTGTGATTTGTTCTCTCTTCTCTCCTCATCCAATTTCCATATGCTTGTCTGTTTTGTTTGTTAAATTCCACATATGAGTGACATCATATGGTATTTGTCTTTTTCTGATTAACTTACTTTGCTTAACATAATGCATTGTAGATACATCCACATCATTGCAAATGGCAAGACTTCGTTATTTTTTATGGCTTTTGATTATATATATATATATATATGTATATGTTATATAATCATATCATAATATATATATATATATATAATCATATCATCTTTATCCTTTCATCAGTCAATGGACATTTGGGCTTTCTCTATAGTTTGGCTATGGTTGATAATACTGCTATAACTATTGTATTCCTTTTCTATAAAATGCATACCCAACCACTAAAGGAAATGGTAATGGCCATCAGATAAGGAAGGAAATACTTACATATGCTTTGAAATGTATTACAGCCACTTTCCCAAATTGTCCCCAGAACACCTCTCCATAGATATTCCTTGGATAAAGGAATTTTGGGAAACTCTGCTTGTTCCTGATTCAAAGGCTTTCTATAACATAGCAAAAAGTTCTGTTTCCTCAAAATGCTTCATTGCCATCTGCCAGGAAAAAATGTCATAAGCCTCCTTGCTTTCAGTGACTATATGGTGAGTGGTGCACTGGAGATGTTAAATGCAACCTTTCACAATTGCACATTGGGAAACTCAATGATTCATGTTGGAAAATCATAGCAGACACCCTTGGATCTGAGAAACCTTTCCATTACACACCCATTTCCATGCACATAGGCTCCCAAACCTATTCATCAATGATGAACCTACTTTTCTGTATATCACTTACAATGACTTGTGAAACATTAATATTTTATTGGTCACACCTTCATTTGAAGCTCAGACTTCTGAGACTCCCAACCACTATACCCTTAGGAGAATAACTGAGAGTCTTCAAACACCAAATATTGTTAAAACTAACAGCAAGGCAAAGGTAGCCCATGATGACATATATGTTAGTTTTACTAAGTTAAGAAACAAGGGATCTCACTGACAGGAAGGAAATATGAAGATCTTTATGAAGATTCACTTCGGGGAAGGCTGAGTCAGGCAGCAGAAATCACATGGATAAGAATGAGAGATATGAAGAAATAACCAGAGGGGGGCGTGTGTGGAGATGACAGGGAAGAGAACATGAAAAAGCACAAGGATCAGACCTTATGGGCACAGAAGTGAAAATGATTACAAGAAAAGAGGGTAAATTAAGCTGTTAGTAATATCAGTGGTGAGATACTGCAGTAGAGGAAGAGGGAACTGACTACATTAATGTAGACAAAATGTCTACATTAACTAACCAAAAAAATCTAGTACCACAACTCTCCATGTTAGGAGCAAATAGCACTGTATTCCTCTTTCATCCTCACATGCATAATGAGCTGTATTGGATGAACATGAGGGGGACTAAGTTTCTACTTTCCCTGGGAATGTGGCAGTAACTGAAAGTTCTTCCTTTTCAATAGCCTATGAAGGAGGCACATAGATTTAGAACTTAGTCCATGCATTGATTGATGTTCATAATGATGCTTTTATGACCATTAAAAGGTTAACTTTTTCCCTGTGCACTATTGTATATGATAATGTGTTGGGGGGTAGGGAACAGTAAAAATGCTTCAAATAAAAGTTATAAGAAAATCTATACCGACAAGTAAATTTTTTGATGACGTTCCATATAGAAGAATTATTCTATCAATATACAATATATTGATGCATTTTCCAACTCACGTTTCTAGTTATGTCTTAAGCTAAACGTTAAAATTAATTTTCATTCCTTGATAACTAAACTATCCAGACTTGGTGCAGATACCCCATACATGTGCATAGTGATATGGAGAAGGCTTGGTTGACAATCCTTGGTTGACAAGCCTTGGTTGACAATCTGCCCAGGTAAATCATCATGGGGATTTCCCTGTCCTAGACCAACAAAAGATTTATGTGTGAAACATTAATGTGTTCTGCCATGTATGAAAGCAATAAGGAGAAGAGCACACCATAGGCAAAGGGGATGTGACTTGCTTCTTGGGTCACTGGTCACAAGGCAGAAAGCACTGTGTCTCCTTCCCATTAGGAATGACACTGAGATATTGATTGTCTCATCTCCTATATCCAATCTTGCGGCACCGAGGTAAGGGAGAGATCCCGGTCTGGGGAACATTCAGAGGCAGAAAACTTCTTTCTTGCTTCTGAATGGTAGATAGAAAAGGACCAAAGGCAGGTGACTAGAATATCTGTTGAGCAATTTCAGTATCCAGAAGTCAGCTTCCAGGCATCATAAGTTTTGGTGCACATGAGAAGGTATAAATTATCTACTCACTGGGTCTCATGACTCCTAATATTCCCCAGCCAGCCACACATTCACCATTTTCAGTTTCCTTTCCATCATTCCTGGGCTTTTCCCAGTAATTGATCTGGAAAGAAAATTCTAAGAAGTGGCTTAGCAACTTATGTAGTCCCATTAGCTCAGAAGTTCCATGAAACTCTGGATAAAATACTCCTAATTTTTGTATAAAAATAATATTTAATGCTTTTAACTTAGAATTATATTGAAAAATACATTTAATGAATTATAAATAGCTCACTTCATAAACATTTAAAAATCAGACAACCTCCCAAATTATAAAGATGAAATTATAAATCATCCACAACTCCACCATTCACAAATAAGCATTGTTATCAATAACTCACGTTCATGTATTACAATCAAGTCTTCTTTTACATTTATTGTTTTTTTACAGATTATTCAATTACTATAGCTTTGTAGAACATTTAGAAAATCTGCAAAACAATAAAGAGGAAATAAAATCCCCATAACCCTATCACCCAGAGATAGTATTCTCAACAATTTGTTTTATTATTTTAGTCAGCCACTCATAAATACACACTCTATTTCCAAGTTTTATGAAATTAGAATTATATAATCTACTTTTGTTATTAGCCTTTTAGTTATCAAAATAGAAGATGTTTTCTTCTTTAGGAAACTTGGCTGTATCCAAGACTACAATTCATTTTGTATTTTATTACTTCCATAAAATACTCTTAATTTATTTCAGATTATCAGAAAATGCTTCTAATGATAGTGACTGTATAGTGATTTTCATTATTTGTGACAATTTTTAGCAATCCTACTCTTTGCCCTAGCATATGTTGATACCTGTTATCCTGTATAGCAGGTGTAGACTACAGTCCAGAATGGGTATCATGAAGGGATAGAGCTTCCATAACTGGGAAAGGCAGTGGGGGGCTTGGTGACAAAGGAATACTGAAAGTGATTTCTGGGGAGAGAGGTTTCCAACATCAATAGGTGAAACCAAATCCTATTTGAAGATATTAGGTAGGTTTTAAAGACAGATAAAGGCAATAATAATCCCCCCCCCCCAAAAAAAACAATTTCTTCAAACACATCTCTTGCCCTCTTGTGGCAGGGAAGGAGTCACCAAGGCTGCCACAGCAGGGGCCTTTTATCTTCTCACAAGCTATCTAGAAGTAGACATAGCATGATCCAATATGGGTTTTAGAAAGAAAATTTTGGTCATAGTGTGGCAAACAGTAGTACAGAGTGTTAATTGCAGGAGATCAGTTAGGACTCAGCTAGGCAGAGTAAATGGGAAAGAAGGAAGGTCTGAGTGACATTTCAGATGTTGAATGAACAAAAACTGATAATTGACTAAATGCATATGGAGTTGTATAAAGAAAAGAACTGGATAGATGGTTGTATCATTCATTAATCAAGATAGGAAGGAAATATTCTTATTTTGGAGATAGGTATGGTGAGATAATGCATTAAATTTCAGCCCCACAGGTTGTAGAACCATAGATTTGATCCAGGAGAGAGACTGGATCTGGAGATCCAGCTTTAGGAGCCACTGGTATGTGGATGGTGTCTGAAGCCAGTAGATGGATGAGACAATGAGGGAATTAGAGAAAAGTGCTGGGCGGGGGGGGGAGGTGGAATGGTTCCAGGAGGTGATACATAATAGGTTCCAGGAAGATCATGGAGACTTAGAAGAAAAGAATCCAAAAAGAATAATGTCAAAAATCTAAAGGAGATCAAGGAGAAGAAGATTAGCAGCTTCCAATATGCAAAGAGGCTATGAATAATAAAGATTGAATGTGCTCATGTTGCTTGGCCTCAGAAAGGTCAGTGGAGATATATGTAACACCCGTTCTTATAGTTCCAATAGTTTCTGGAATGAGTGGATGTTGGAGAACTGAAATCAGTGAACATACTAAATCCTTCCTAGAATATTAAAGGAAGAAGAGAGCCAGGGTCTCAGAGGAAAAATGACTTTGTATATGATGGCATTTTTTAAAATGTGAGATATGCTAAAGATAAGAATGCAGACAGTAAAGACACACTAAGCTGAATGCATAATTGATGGACCAAGAGAGGGCTGAGAGGAAGTATAACAAATCAGTGATTTCCAGAGCATGGTAAGGCACTGCAATGTATCTTAGATAAGTGGAGGAAATTCTACGAGATAGGACAGAGGGTGGTAAGGATAAGTCACGTAGATCTGTTTCAAAGTGAGAACATAGGGATATGATAAATAAAGGGAATACACAGCCTCAATTTTCTCTGTGATACACAAGGTGAGGATTTAATGTTTAAGTACGGATTGACTACCAGACTCACATGGTGAACAGGAAAGACCTTGGTTGATATTAATACCAATAAACCTATAGTGTCCAATCTATGTGGCATGGAATTAGCTACCTTAAATTGAGAGGCAATCAAACAGGAACTCTAAAACAAGACAAAGGACAATTATTTTCAGTTTAGCACGTCTTCTTATCTTTAATATTCTTTCATACGTTTAGTAAACAGTTATTCTACATGTATTATTAGTTAATATTATACCAGTAGCTAGAAGCACAGCTATATCTTTTCAAGTACACTTTCATAGAGGTTTCACAATATCATTAAGTTTCATAAATATCACCTCTGCTGGTACATTCTCCTTTGCCAATGTTCCTGGTAATAAGGCAGGCAATACAAGTCAAGATAAGGCAGAGCAACCAGATTTTGTTAGAAGAAACCTCAAGAAGTGTTATTAAGTCTCATTTTAGCATCCAGTGCTTTGATTTATTTCCTTCGACACATCCTGAGCTCTCTTTATCTTCATTAAATTCATCATGCTCCTGGCCAGAGTGGCTGAAGTGTTTGCGAAGCACTAGCATGTGTAATGCTCATGATTTCACGTGGAGTCTCTGATTTGGAATTAGAATCTCAGCATATCCTTTTACAAAGAGTGTGGGGCCAGTGGCTTTCATGATAATGGAGCAGATACTCTACATTCTAGGATGAAAATTACTTGTAAAACAATATAGTTTGTTGAGGCGGGATTATCTTTCCTAGTAGGAACTAAAATATAGACAATGCTGGCCACGGCATCCCAGATCAAGTTAAAGGATATGGGTTTTTCAAGGAATGGTGGGACTGTGGATCTCTGCTCTGGAAACACTAAGGATTAAGGAGAAATGGACAATCATTGATGGGCAGTACCAGCTCACAGTATACCCCAGTAGTAGGTGGGGTGTATCTAAGCCAACTGTGTACTTAGTTTTCATAGCTGAATAATTGCTTTGAGTGCAAACCTGGCCTACTACCCTCAATTCCATAGTGACATTGGATGCTTTCTGGGGAGTGTGGGCGAGTTTACAGTGGTGGTGCCAATAGGGATTATTCCATTTCCTCTACCAGCAAGAAAAGGTAATTTTCCTGAAATAAGTATAGCTCTCAATAGTCTAGAAACTTACCCAGTGGCCAGCCTCCCTGTGATGCTCTGTAGCTCTCCTTTGCCTTCTTGGCAATCATAAAGCAGGTGTGTATGCAGGCAACTTGGCTGAGTCCTGGTCCCAGGTAGTACCCATGAGTAGAGGAGGACAGGATGTGAGGTAGGAGGTGGGGGATTCCAAATGGTACCTCCAAACTTACACAGAGCCCTGTGGGCCCAGAGAGATGGAGGCAGCTTCCACTTTCTGGTAAAGCTTACATACAACACCCCCTTTGTAGAACTTTGCAGATCCTTTGATTACTTAGCATAATAATAATATGATATGATGATGATGATGGTAAACAATCTAGTGTCGCATGTGGCCACAGACAGTCCTTGGAGCTGGTAGAATAGCATGTAGGCCACATTCTGGTGGATGGGGCTGACAATATGTTGTTTGAAATCAGAAACTCTCACTCAGCTTTCTGGTCAACTCAAGGCGAGAACACTACACATTTCAGTTTCTCCTGTCATATCTTCATGCCTTTTCACAGCAGCGAGTTCTCTGCAAGTGGCAGCTTAGCCAATCTTGACTCCAAGACAACAAGCTGTGTGGAGAGGACCTACAACTTAGAGCCTTGGGAATAAGAGTGAGAAAACCAGTCTCAAGTTGGGGTCCTAACTTGTCCTCGTCAGTTAGATCTGCCACTCTCCCTCAATATCTTGTCTTCTATCACTGCCTTTTCCTATGGCCCCCTGCTACCTGCTGCCCTTGCAGAATCCAAGCAGGACCTGCAAAGACTCAACATAGTATGGCTTATCTTAGCCAGAGCCTATGAATGGGATACTGTTGGCCTCACACCAAGGACACTCTCAACTGCTCCCCGGTTAGGCCATCCCTGCTGGATCCTCCCAGACTGGCATCCTCTGTGCCACCCTTCTGAACATATTCTGTGTCCTAATTCTGTGTCTTCTGCCACACATGCCCCTTACCTGGAGCCTACAGACTCCATGCTGAAGATGACAGTCCTTTTGCAGACTACACTTGGTCTCTTTCAGATGAGACCCTTCCATTGGAGGGTTAACTAAGTGTTTTGGTTTGAAAGATCTCCTGCAGGTTTGCAGGCCAAATAGTGGTGAGTAAAAGTTAATAAAAGCCAGTGAATAGTATGAAAAAGACTTTTTACTTAATTGTGGTTAAAAGGGATTGGTGATTTCTTCCCCCACAACGTCTATAAATGGTTCACTGCAGACTGGTTTGGTGTTAGGAAGAGGAGGGGCTGTTTCACAGAATCCAATGCCCAGACCAACCACAAAATCTCCAAAAATGCAAAATAAACTATAAGAATGTATATGTTGTTTATTTATGTTTATACATATATACATACATACATACATATATGCATATGTGTATATACATATATATATATATATATACACACACATACACACACACACACAATATTTTAAAATTCTTATTCCAGTTACTCATTTTTCAGCACACACAATTGAATGTGTGACTGGGGTCTGAAAGGCCTCCATGAAGCCTTCTGCAAGGTGGAGACAACATCTAAAATTTCTAGTGGAGGGGGGCCTGGGTGGCTCAGTTGGTTAAGCCTCCAATTCTTGATTTCAGCTCAAGTCATGATCTCACAGCTTTGTGAGTCTGAGCCCTGCATTGGGCTCTGTGCTGGTAGCATGGAGACTGCTTGGGATTCTCTCTCTCCCTCTCTATGCCCCTCCCCCACCCATCTTCTCTCTATCTCTCTGAAAATAAATAAACTTTAAAAATAAAATAAAATTTCTAGTGTAAGTAAAAAAGATCTTTGCCCCAGTAGGGCAAGGGGAAGATTTAAGTTAAGAAAGAAGAACATAAACCAAGTTGGCCTTTCAGGTCCCAGGTTATAGGAAATGGGCTTCTGTCTTGCATGGAGGAAGCACAGAGGGTCATCTAATACTTGCATGCTTTCTGTGATGGTGTTGTGCTTTAGGAATGACATGCAGCCTGTGCCACACTGCTGAGGAGCCCATCCCACTAAAATCTCCCATAATTGCCAGCATAGCTCAGCATTCCTACTCATAAGGCATCCTTTTCACACCGCTGCTGGGTCTATTCCATCTCAAATCAAGGAAGCATTGCATCGGAAGCATCTTCTTGCATGGTGTGTGGGTGGTCTCATGGAACAAATTACCCAGACAACAGCTAAAATATAAAGGTGCTTGGAAGTAGTTGTGTCCTACAAACTTATACATAAATTGAATCTGATCGAATCAGGCTTATTTATTGTAAATAATATAAAGAGTGATATAATATAGGCATAATATTGCTTTTTTTTTTCTTTTAACCACTAGTAGATACTTTAATAACAAAAAGACACTGGTCAGCTGTCACTAAGGTCAGAGACTTTCATGGTTTATCATTTCCTTCATGTCTTTTACAAAGATAAACTGGAAAAAAAGTTTGCTATAAGGACAATGGTAACTCTTTAAAAATGCAAGTCCAAAACCTCAGTTTCTGTTTTTTTAATTCACTTTATTGAAATATAGTTGATGAACAAATAGCTGTACATAATTAAGGTATACAAATTGATGAATTTGGAGATAAGTATATATCTGTGAAACCATCACCACAATCTATGACATAAACATATCCATCACTTCCAAAGGGTACCTCCTTCCTTCTTTATATATATATATTATTATTATTGTTATAAAAACATTTAACATAAGATCTACTCTCTTCACAAATACTCAAGTGTATAATATGATATTAACTATAGACAATATGCTGTACAATACATGTCTATGACCTATTCTTTTTGCATAACTGACTTTGTACCCTTTACTAAAACTTGCCCATTTTCCCCACCCCTGTCCCCTGCAACTATTGCTCTACTCTCTGCTTTTATGAATTTGACTTTTTTAGATTCCTCACATAAGTGATATCAGGTAGTATTTGTCCTTTAGGGTCTGGCTTAGCTTACTTAACATAATATCTTCCAATTTCATCCATTACATTGGAAATGACAGGATTTCCTTATTTTTGAAGACTGAATAATATTCCATAGTGGCTTTCTTTTTTTTTTTTTTCAATATATGAAGTTTATTGTCAAATTGGTTTCCATACAATACCCAGTGCTCATCCCAAAAGGTGCCCTCCTCAATACCCATCACCCACCCTCCCCTCCCTCACCCCCCATCAACCCTCAGTTTGTTCTCAGTTTTTAAGAGTCTCTTATGCTTTGGCTCTCTCCCACACTAACCTCTATTTTTTTTCTTCCCTCCCCCATGGGTTTCTGTTAAGTTTCTCAGGATCCACATAAGAGTGAAACCATATGGTATCTGTCTTTCTCTGTATGGCTTATTTCACTTAGCATCACACTCTCCAGTTCCATCCACGTTGCTACAAAGGGCCATATTTCATTCTTTCTCATTGCCATGTAGTACTCCATTGTGTATAAAACACAATTGCTTTATCCATTCATCAGTTGATGGACATTTAGGCTCTTTCCATAATTTGGCTATTGTTGAGAGTGCTGCTATAAACATTGGGGTACAAGTGCCCCTATGCATCAGCACTCCTGTATCCCTTGGGTAAATTCCTAGCAGTGCTATTGCTGGGTCATATGGTAGGACTATTTTTAATTTTCTGAGGAACCTCCACACTGTTTTCCAGAGTGGCTGCACCAATTTGCATTCCCACCAACAGTGCAAGAGGGTTCCCGTTCTCCACATCCTCGTCAGCATCTATAGTCTCCTGACTTGTTCATTTAGGCCACTCTGACTGGTGTGAGGTGATATCTGAGTGTGGTTTTGATTGTATTTCCCTGATGAGGAGCGACGTTGAGCATCTTTTCATGTGCCTGTTGGCCATCTGGATGTCTTCTTTAGAGAAGTGTCTATTCATGTTTCTGCCCATTCTTCACTGGGGTATTTGTTTTTCAGGTGTGGAGTTTGGTGAGCTCTTATAGATTTTGGATACTAGCCCTTGTCTGATATGTCATTTGCAAATATCTTTCCCATTCCGTTGGTTGCCTTTTAGTTTTTGTTGGTTGTTTCCTTTGCTGTGCAGAAGCTTTTTTATCTTCATAAGGTCCCAGTAATTCACTTTTGCTTTTAATCCTGCCTTTGGGGATGTCGTCCAAGGAAGGAATTGCTACGGCTGAAGTCAGAGAGGTCTTTTCCTGCTTCTCCTCTAGGTTTTGATGGTTTCCCTGTCTCACCATTCAGGTCCTTTATCCATTTTGTGGTTACTTTTGTGAATGGTGTGAGAAAGTGGTCTAGTTTCAACCTTCTGCATGTTGCTGTCCAGTTCTCCCAGCACCCATTTAATTAAAAAGACTGTCTTTTTTCCATTGCGATGTTCTTTCCGCTTTGTCAAAGATTAGTTGGCCATACGTTTGTGGGTCTAGTTCTGGGGTTTCTATTCTATTCCATTGGTCTATGTGTCTGTTTTTGTGCCAATACCATGCTGTCTTGATGATGATAGCTTTGTAGTAGAGGCTAAAAGTCTGGGATTGTGATGCCTCCTGCTTGGGTCTTCTTCTTCAAAACTACTTTGGCTATTCGGGGCCTTTGTGGTTCCATATGAATTATTAGGATTGCTTGTTCTAGTTTTGAGAAGAATGCTGGTGCAATTTTGATTGGGGATTGCATTGAATGTGTAGATAGCTTTGGGTAGTATTGACATGTTGACAATATTTATTCTTCCAATCCAATGAGCAGGGCATGTCTTTCCATCTCTTTATATCTTCTTCAATTTCCTTCATAAGCTTTCTATAGTTTTCAGCATAACGATCTTTTACATCTTTGGTTAGATTTATTCCTAGGTATTTTATGCTTCTTGGTGCAATTGTGAATGGGATCAGTTTCTTTATTTGTCTTTCTGTTGCTTCATTATTATTGTATAAGGAATGCAACTGATTTCTGTTACATTGATTTTGTATCCTGCAACTTTGCTACAATTCATGTATCAGTTCTAGCAGACTTCTGGGGGAGTCTCATCGGATTTTCCAATGTATAATATCATGTCATCTGCAAAAAGCGAAAGCTTAACTTCATCTTTCCCATTTTGATGCCTTTGATTTCCTTTTGTTGTCTGATTGCTGATGCTAGCACTTCCAATGCTATGTTAAACAAGAGCGGTGAGAATGGAATCCTGGTCGTGTTCCTGATCTCAGGGAAAAAAGCTCTGAGTTTTTCCCCATTGAGGATAAAGTTAGCTGTGGGCCTTTCATAAATGACTTTTATGATGTGTAAGTATGTTTCCTTCTATCCGACTTTCTCGAGGGTTTTTATAAGAAAGTTTGCTGGATTTTGTCAAAGGCTTTTCCTGCACATCGATTGACAGGATCATATGGTTCTTTCTTTTCTTTTATTAATGTGATATATCACGTTGATTGATTTGCGAATGTTTAACTAGCCCTGCATCCCAGGAATGAATCCCACTTGATCATGGTGAATGATTCTTTTTTATATGCTGTTGAATTCGATTTGCTAGTATCATATTGAGAATTTTTGCATCCATATTCATCAGGGATATTGGCCTGTAGTTCTCTTTTTTTACTGGGTCTCTGTCTGGTTTAGGAATCAAAGTAATACTGGCTTCATAGAATGAGTCTGGAAGTTTCCCTTCCCTTCTATTTCTTGGAATAGCTTGAGAAGGATAGGTAGTATCTCTACTTTAAACGTCTGGTGGAACTCCCCTGGGAAGCCATCTGGTCCTGGACTGTTATTTGTTGGGAGATTTTTGATGACTGATTCAATTTCTTCGCTGGTTATGGGTCTGTTCAAGCTTTGTATTTCCTCCTGATTGAGTTTTGGAAGTGGTGTGGTTGTTGAGGATTTGTCCATTTCTTCAGGTTGTCCAGTTTGTTGGCATATAATTTTTCATAGTATTCCCTGATAATTGCTTGTATCTCTGAGGGATTGGTTGTAATAATTCCATTTTCATTCATGATTTTTACTCTATTTGCATCATCTCCTTTTCTTTTTTGAGAAGTCTCACTAGAGGTTTATCAATTTTGTTTATGTTTTCAAAAATCAACTCTTGGTTCGTGATCTGCTCTACAGTTTTTTTAGCTTCTATATGTTTATTTCTGCTCTGATCTTTATTATTTCTCTTCTTCTGCTGGATTCAGGCTGTCTTTGCTGTTCTGCTTCTATTTCCTTTAGGTGTGGTGTTAAATTTTGTATTTGGGATTTTTTCTTGTTTCTTGAGATAGGCCTGGATTGCAATGTATTTTCCTCTCAGGACTGCCTCGCTGCATCCAAAGCATTTGGATTGTTG